>NC_136007.1:4378001-4385501 GCF_048128805.1 Centroberyx gerrardi | reverse complement strand
AATCACTGTATGGGAATGTGTCTGTTTGCGTGTCTCTGTGTGTGTGTGTGTGTGTGTGTGTGTGTGTGTTCGTGTGTGTTCCTAGACTGACCACATCTTGGCAGACCATCAGGTCCCAGTGAAACTCCCCCCGTCTTCTCTGACATTCTGTTATTCTCTCCTGTTTACACTCGTCTGCTGTTCACATGGCAACCGCCCAACATTGTGCCGAGCGTTGCGACGGTCGGCGGCGGGATCCGATTGGTTGCGGAACGAGGAAGAGGGAGGCGCAGCCATGGGAAGTCCATTGTAAACCCGTCCGGCACACAAAGCGGTGCTGTGAAAGCCGCCGCGGCCCCGCGGAGCCTGGCGCCTCGGGGGCAGAGTCCAGGCAGCGGCGACCTGCAAACGCCGTGCGATCACAACGTGTCTGTGAGCCATTTGTTCTGCTGCAAACTGTTTGCAGAGCTCTACGGCAGGATCCCATGGCTCAAACACAGTGAGATCAAACTGATTTCACTTGGTTATTGATTGTAGTTTTGTAATTTTAGTTTCAATTCTCATTCACTGGCAAACTTCTAAACCCCAAACCCAAATCTGTCTAAAGCCTGACATCTAACGGTAAAAAGCACGGTACAAAAATTGCCATTTGCTATTGGCTGATCTTTGGTGCCCAGGTGATTCAGTAGCATGCCTTCTGTCATTAGATGTCACAGATTTGGGTTTTGGGGTTTAATGGAGAGGAAGAATAACGCTGCAAAACAACATACATTTTAGTGTACACATGCAGAATCAAGATATAAGTAGAAAAACCCCCCGTGCATTCGACACCTTCATCGCAACGCAACACATATACGATATTTGAAATGAATGAAGGCTTTAAGTGTGATGCCAGGCTTCAGCTGTGTGTCACCAGGACTCTCTCTTTACAGCGCTGACCACTGTTTCCACTTATTAGTCTTTTCTTTGTGCCCATACCTCCAAGCACTGAAGTTTGGAATATTACAAACTATATACAAACTGTTTTTATTAGTTACTCTGCAACAAGTGCCACAGCTTTCCCCCAAGCATCTGTTCAACACTGCTAGCTAAAACAGAGGTACACAATGGGCAGATGGGCTAACTGTTGATAGCTCAGTATGTTAAGTAGCCGAACTTTTAATACTTAATCTTGAGTAGAATCTTGAATGGAGAGCTATTCTGTCAGTGTATTTTTCCTATTTTCAGTGTCAGAGGATAGAATGAATACAGGGAGTAAGGATGAATGCTGAATGCTCATTGAAACCTTGGAAACAATGCACTGCCTTTTGCTACTCAGAGAACTACATTGAATCGTGTGTGTGCATGTGTGTGTCTCTGTGTGTGTGTGTGTGTGTGTGTGTGTGTGTGTGTTGCATAGTTGTATAAGTCTGTCAGTCAGTCTGTCTTTCTTGCTGAGTCAGTGTTTGACCAGGCCTCAGAGTCCCAGGAGAGTGCACTGATTTTGTCTCCTCTATTTCTCTCTATCTGTCCCTCTCTCTCTCTTTTTCTCGCTCTGGTCTTTCTCTGCCTCTCCTCTGTGCCTCTCATTTTCTTTCTCCCTCCCTCTCTCTCTCTCTCTCTCTCTCACTCACCCTCTCTCTCTCTCACACGCACACACACACACACACACACACACACACACACATAAATTGTAACCCTCATCCTCCTCCCTAGAGAGCTGATTAGGGTGAGTGTGCAAGGACCCAGGATTGTGTGATTGTGTGTGTGTGTGTGTGTGTGTGTGTGTGTTTGTGATGTGCCCTGAGGGCCCAGAGAAAAAGCTTGTGCTGCTGACTAAGTCTCTGTGACAGACTTTGGGCTGCAGCTGAGGCTGTTGTGACTGTCCTGTCCCGTCCTTCTGCAACACTTCTGTCTCCGTTCACAAAGGCAGCGTCTCATTAACTTCGAGGACAAACAAACACTCTTAGCTGGAGTCCGTCTGGGTTGGAAGATAAACATTCTAGAACTCTATGACAGGTAAACACTCTAGAAGATAAACATTCAAGAACAATCTGAAAGACAAGCATTCTAGAATTCTCTGGTAGGTAAACACCATAGAACTCTCTGGTTTATAGGTACTCTAGAACTCTCAAAAGATAAACGTTCCAGAACTCCAGATAAAAACGCTCAAACCCTGATAGATAAACATTCTAGAACACTCTGGTAGGTTAACGTTCTAGAACACTATGGTAGGTTAACGTTCTAGAACACTCTGGCAGCAGATAGAGATTCTAGATCTCTGAATAATGAGCACTGTCAAACTCTGGCAGGTAAACATTCTAGAATTCTCGAATGCTAAACATCGATACATTGATTGATCGAATGATACACAGAACTGTCTGGTAGGTAAACACTCCAGAACTCTGGCAGTACACATTCTAGAACTCTCTGGCAGGTAAACATTCTAGAACTCTTTGTTCCTGACAGAATGTTTGTTCCTGGGGTTGTGCTGGCAGGATTTGAACATTCTAAAACTCACCAAGAGTCCTAGATTCTGGTTCCTGCGTCTCTTCTGATGCCGCGGTGCAATGTTCTACATTCCTGTTCGGGAAACTTGGCTTCTCTGTTTAGTTAATGCAGGGTCATTTCATGGACGCTTAAAATGTTTGCAGCCTGGGGCCCAAATGAGAAATGAAGTCTATTATTTAGGGACCAAAGCTAATTTCGTGCCAGTTTCACATTGCGCTGTTTGAGAAACTTAACCCTTCTGTTTTGTTTGTGCTGGTTTCATCGTGGTTCATAGCGGGGAGGCCTTTAAACATTTTCACCCATGGTTCCTTCATGAGAAATGTTATCCCTCAACTCAGGAACTAACTTTTTATTTTTGCTACTTTCACGTTCCTGACCACAATTGTTTATGAAAACAAACTCTTGTTGGTTCATAACAAGGAGGTCTCAAACATTTGTTATACCCAGCAGTAATGGGCATGTGACCAATTTTGGGTTCTGATTCATATTTTTAGAAACCAGAATTCCTTGAATCATAGATCTGTACATGTAGTAACTGCTAACTGTCTCTCAGGCCTTGGAGAGAATGTTTCTTTTCTTCATAAATTAATCAGGTTGTCTCAGACATCTGGAATAACATACAGGAATTCCTAAACTGAGTGGTATTCCCCTTTAAAATCACATGTAAATCCCCCTCTGTTCCATTCCCAACACTACAGACAACCCAGTGTCAAACATGGAGGCAGACGGCAACAGAAGCCTGCTGGTTCCCTTACCAAATTCTTGAGTTATTATCTATGGAAAATGTTCCTCCAGTAATTTCCCTGCCTCAGCAGTTGCTGGTTTGGCAACATAAGTTCGCTTTCCATCTGGTGTAGCCATTATTAGCCACGAGCATGTAGGATGGTAGCGGGGATATGTGGTTGGGGACATGTGCAGCGGAGGCGGGTGCTGATGTCAACAAACCCCTGGATAAAGGACATGAACTCTGTTAGACACAGATAACAGTTCAGCCATGCTCATATTTGATGTTTCTGCTGCACTTTGACTCGAGGGAAATCGTTTGGAAAAATCACGGTTTGCTCTGTTTTGCTCTGAGGCACGGTCTGGTAACTAGCTGCAAGAGAGAAACTAGAGGATTGTTTTATCATATACTAGTTTGGATCTACTGTGTGAATCGTCTGCAGCACTAATGTAAGACACATGCAGGATAAATGCATGAAGAGGGACTTCTACAATGGCTTCCACTGTAGACGATATTATTCTGTCGGAGAATATGCTTTGGTAATATATATTCATCTGGGAAGCTCATTTCAGCATTTAGGCCACATGTGTTTTCAGAGTGGCATTTAGTTTTGTCTCTAACCTCTCTCTCTCTCTCTCTCTCTCTCTCTCTCTCTCTCTCTCTCTCTCTCTCTCTCTCTCTCTCTCGTGTACTGCTGCTCTCATTGTCTCATTTGGTGTGTGTGTCCATGCATAGTGTGTGTGTGTGTGTGTGTGTGTGTGTGAGAGAGAGAATGTTCCTGAGTAAAGGGCATGTGTGTCCAACAGAGCTATGTGACCAGTAACGTTGATTCTAGTTGAGATGTGGCCTGTTTATGACCTGTGTGTGTGTGTGTGGGTGTGTGTATGTGTGTGTGGGTGTGCGTGTGGGTGTGTGCGTGTGGGTGTGTGAGCAAGAGAGAGCAAGAGAGAGAGAGAGCAACAGAGACAATGAAAAGAAAAAAAAGAGAGCGAAAGAAGAAAAACAGCGAAAAGAGAGACAGAAGTCACAAGAAAAAAAGGCAGAGATAAAAGGCAGAAAAGCCCGGATGAGGAGAATGAGAGGGAGAGAAAAACCAGAGAAAAAGAGAGAGAGAACGACAGACAAAAGGGGGGGGAGACAAAAAGAAAGAGACAGAGAGCGGGACAGATGGAGAAAGATAAATCAGTGAAGTTTATGTAAAGAGGGAAAGAAAGAGGGGGGGAAAGGAACTGTTGTTACTGTCCTGCTTTGTAGGAAAAACACTGATCTATCCCTCCGTCAGTCGAACCATCCCATCCCTCCATCCCTTGGCTCTTATTGCGGCCCACTAATACATTAGCTTCCATCTCCTCTCTCTCTCTCTCTCTCTCTCTCTCTCTCTCTCTCTCTCTCTCTCATGATGTGATACTTAAGGGAGCCATTGCTTCAGCCTCCTTCTTTACCTCATTATAATTTTATGCCGGTACAGACAGATACAGAGTGATGATAAATCTATCTGTCCTTCCTTCCTTCCTTCCCTCCTTCCTTCCTTCCCTCCATCTATCATCCCACCCTCCCTCTAACCTGACTGTGCTGCTGATAATATATTAATATTACATCCATCCATCCATCTGTCCTTCCTTCCTTCCCTCCATCTATCATCCATCCACCCATCCTTCTCTCCCTCCTTACTTGCCTTAGCTCCTGTTAACAGCCTGATACTGTCCGTCCTTCCTTCCTTCCTTCCTTCCTTCCTTCCATCTCCTCCATTTCTGCCTCCCTCCCTCTCATCCAACTTCGCCTCTGATATTACATACATCTATCCATCCTTCCTTCCTTTGTTTTCTCCCTCCCTCACTCCTTCCTTCCTTCCTTCTTTCTCTCCTTTCCTTCCATCCTTTCTTTCCTTCCAGCCCTTCCATACATATTTCCCTCCTTCCTCCCTTGACCCCTTCTTTCCTCCTTTCCTTTCCCCTGTCTTTTCCAAGGCGGTTCGTCTCTCCCTCCTTCCTTCCTCCCTCCCTTCCTTTCCTCCATCTATCATCCCTCCCTCCCTCTCTCCCTCCCTCTAACCTGACTGTGCTGCTGCTAACATATTAATATTACATCCATCCATCTGTCCTTCCTTCCTTCCCTCCTTCCTTCCTTCCTTCACTCCATCTATCACCCACACATCGATCCTCCCTCTTTGTCAAAGGATCATTTTAATGTAACACACCGGTTATTTCATATCAAAGCGTGTGTGTGTGTGTGTGTGTGTGTGTGTGTGTGTGTGTGGGAATCAGCCAGCGCTACATTATGTTTTAATGTTTTTTTGTCCAAAGACTGGTTGACTTTGCCTGTTTCTGTCGACTATGGCATAAATTAAAAATGGCCCCCATGTGATAAAGCAAATTCTCTTTCTTTCTTTTAAGCACACACACAAACTCATCAGTATGTCGCCTCTATCTATACACAAATACATAGTCTCTCTCTCTTTGTCTCTTAATTCAATGAGTTTCTCTCTCTCTCTCTCTCTCTCTCTGTTTTCTCCCTCTATTGATTTGTTCTTCCTTCTGGTAATCCATGTCTTATGTTAGCCGATATCCTCTGTGCTTGTGACTATGTACGGTTATTTTTCCCGGCTCTGCTGTGCGCTCCGCTCAGCCCACACTCACGTCTTACTCATCACATCACCATGCACATTTCTGCATTCCCAGACCGAGAGGAACAGGAGTCACGGCTGTTCCCTAAAACCCTCATTCACTCCCTTTTCAAAACGCGTCCCATAACTCTCTTCGGTCTCTCTGTCTGTCTCATTTCTCACACATGAACTCATGGTGGAGATTTGCTGCTCGGGAAAGCGCGCCGCGTCACCGGACCGCAGGAACAGGAGTCATGGCTGTTTCCCTTATTCACATCCCATAGTTCTCTGTTCCCCCCGTCCCACAATGCTCTCTGTCTGCCTCGACATCACACATCTGTCTTCATACCTCTTTGTCTGTATTTGCCGTTTCTTTCTCTGCTCTATCTCTCTCTCCCGCACGTATTTTTCTTATCTCTTTATCCATTCAAGACAGAGCTGAACAATGAATAGGAAAAAAAATTGAAATATAAATACGAATTTCTGCAATTTCCAAATCGCAGAGGCTGCAGTTAATTACTTAAGAGAGCGGAGCTTCCAAAATGGATTTCTGAACAAGGTGTTTTAGTTCATCTTTGGTCGATGAATCAAGTAAAATATTCATCAGACTCAAACTCAATAAATCCTTCATACTGACATCTATTCCTTTTAACAAAATCACTTTTGTTTGAACAATTTAAAAGTTCTAAAAAATGTGTGACATGAAAAAAGATTATATTTTTGTGTAGAGACAAAGCACGCTTCTCTTTTGAAAACCCATAAAAACCCCTTTGTAATTTGACTCCGCTGGTTGCAGTTTAGCACAGTGCGTTGCGTTTCATTGCACAAGATCAATTTCACACTCATTCATCGTGATTTCTATCGCAAAGTTGGCTGCAACAACGAGAAGAGAAATGGAACACATTATTTTTATCTGCAAGGCTCTACTGTTGAATCTACTCCTCACATCTCTTGCTTTTAAACCAGTAATTATGGGACCGGATCACAGGACCGGTTCGTTGTAAATACAACATGAATAAATGCTGAACTTAGTTTCTGTTACTGTGCACCTGATAAACAGAACAGACTGGCACTTTGAAATGAGAATTTCTTTTCTCACTCTATGATTTTAAAGCAATATCTCATATTTTCTGCTGTTTGCGACTGCTTTTTATAATGAAACTCCCTGCTGACTGTTTGACTGCTGGAACATGTGACTGAATTCTACTGTATATTCGCTTTGTCATTTAATGAATGTTTCGTTTGTGTTTCTCAGGTCTCTTGAAAAAGAGATCTCGATCTCAACGAGACTACTTGATTAAAAAAAAGGAGAGAGACAAATAAGTAAATTCAGCTCCTCCCTCCACACATCTTTTAAAGTGGTAATCCTCAGGTTCCTCATTTCTAAGCGCTCCTCGCTGCACTGCACTTCCCAGAGATCACCTGTCAATCAAACAGTGTGGGCGGAGCTTGGATTTTCTGTCGCTGCAGTTTGAGTTTCTCTTTTCTTCGCCTGTTCAGCCATGGTGGCTATCGCCGCTCATGCTCACTACCCGGTTCTTCTTCTTCTGTTGATTCCAAACAAACTGGAAACGTAAAACCGCATCACTTCCTGTGCGGCAGAGGATGTTTTTTTCCCAGGAAAGAGCAACCATCCTATATCATGGACTGGATATAGGATGGATCACTGTTGAGTTAGAGCAATCGGCGATGAAGAAGAGCAAAA
>NC_136007.1:4355501-4373001 GCF_048128805.1 Centroberyx gerrardi | reverse complement strand
GAGATTCTTAATCTGAATGGGACTTCCTGTTTAAATATAAGTTAGATAAACCTTCAGTGTTTCAGATGGACAGATGTAGTCCATCAATCAATATCACTAAAATAAAGAGGCTTCAGTCTGTAATTTTGTCAATCAAGGACTTACTTCCTATCCTATATAGACCATTTATTCAAATTTTGTGCCATAAATCTTTTTGTAAAAGTATAGGTGTCACTATTTTCAATTGGTTGATATCTCATTTTAGAATGAAACTCTTCAGGTTATTGTAGAGTTTACCTGAGGACAGGTATTACAAACACATGTGTCTCACTTACATCATGAGATGAGCTGGTGTTTTAAAAAAAAACAAAAACACAAAGGCACTTTGAAGCCGTTCTGCTGTGAGGCTGCTGGGGTTTTAATCACATGAAGAGAGAGACACTATAGAGCTGCTGCTGGAATCATACATGTAATGTGTCTAATGGGCTTCATGTTTTCTGCATGTGTGTGTGTGTGTGTGTGTGTGTGTGTGTGTGTGTGTGTTTGTGCTGCATTGCAAATAGTAACATATGTGCGTCATGTTTCTGTGTGTATGCATGTGACCGCAAACTAAGCACTATAGGGGTAGAGGAAGGAGAAAAGAGGAAAGGATGGGAGAGGAAGAGAAAAGAGAAGAGGAGAGACAGTAAAAGAGGAGAGGAGGAAAGGAGAGGAGACGAGGGAAGGGAGGAGGAGAGGAGGCGTGAGGGCAGGAAAAGAGAAGAAGAGGAGAGAGAATGAAAGAGGAGAGGAGTGTTGAGTATTCAAAATGTTCAGGTCCATTAGAAGATGCAAACCCAAGTCCAAAGCACTAGGGGTGGAGGAAGAGGAGAGGAGAAAAGAGGAAAGGATGAGAGAGGAAGAGGAAAGAGGGGAGAAAAAGAGGAGAGACAGTAGAGGAGGAGAGGAGACGAGGGAAGGGAGGAGGAGAGGAGACATGAGGGCAGGAAAAGAGAAGAAAAGGGGAGAGAATGAAAGAGGAGAGGAGTGTTGAGTATTCAAAATGTTCAGGTCTATTAGAAGATGCAAACCCAAGTCCAAAGCACTAGGGGTAGAGGAAGAGGAGAGGAGAAAAGAGGAAAGGATGAGAGAGGAGGAAAGAGGAGAGGAAAAGAGAAGAGGAGAGGAGAGGAGAGGCGACGAGGGAAGGGAGGAGGAGAGGAGACGTGAGGGCAGGAAAAGAGAAGAAGAGGGGAGACAGTAAAAGAGGAGAGGAGGAGAGGAGATGAGGGAAGGGAGGAGGAGAGGAGATGTGAGGGCAGGAAAAGAGAAGAAGAGAGAGAATAAAAGAGGAGAGGAGTGTTGAGTATTCAAAATGTTCAGGTCCATTAGAAGATGCAAACCCAAGTCCAAAGCACTAGGGGTAGAGGAAGAGGAGAGGAGAAAAGAGGAAAGGATGAGAGAGGAGGAGGAAAGAGGAGAGGAAAAGAGAAGAGGAGAGGAGAGGCAACGAGGGAAGGGAGGAGGAGAGGAGACATGAGGGCAGGAAAAGAGAAGAAAAGGGGAGAGAATGAAAGAGGAGAGGAGTGTTGAGTATTCAAAATGTTCAGGTCTATTAGAAGATGCAAACCCAAGTCCAAAGCACTAGGGGTAGAGGAAGAGGAGAGGAGAAAAGAGGAAAGGATGAGAGAGGAGGAGGAAAGAGGGGAGAAAAAGAGAAGAGGAGGGGAGACAGTAGAAGAGAAGAGGAGACGAGGGAAGGGGGGAGGAGAGGAGATGTGAGGGCAGGAAAAGAGAAGAAGAGAGAGAATAAAAGAGGAGAGGAGTGTTGAGTATTCAAAATGTTCAGGTCCATTAGAAGATGCAAACCCAAGTCCAAACTAAGCACTAGGGGTAGAGGAAGAGGAGAGGAGAAAAGAGGAAAGGACGAGAGAGGAAGAGGAAAGAGAAGAGGAGAGACAGTAAAAGAGGAGAGGAGGAAAGGAGAGGAGACGAGGGAAGGGAGGAGGAGAGGAGACGTGAGGGCAGGAAAAGAGAAGAAGAGGGGAGAGAATGAAAGAGGAGAGGAGTGTTGAGTATTCAGAGTGTTCAGATCCATTAGAAGATGCAAACCCAAGTCCATTTGTCTAATGGAGTCTCTGAGCTGATCTAATCCCAGTCCATCTTGAATAATCTTCCTTATTAGCGGCTGTTGAGCAGCAGAAAACGAATTAAAAAGATGAAAGTCTCAGAAACAGTGATGATTATCAGCGACATTTTCCATTATTCTCAATACGAGGCACTTAGTTTGCTACTGTATTTTAACCATTTTAACCATAACCATTCATATGTAGATGCATTAACTCTTTCTCTCTGATTCATTATACCCCCCCACCCCCCCCACCCCCCCACCCCCCCCACCCCCCCACCCCCCACCCCCCTCCCATAGGCTTAAGGTGAGGAGCGATAAAGGAGTGATTTGAGTTTTTCCTATTTTTTTTACATTTTCCACCCCTTTAATGTTAATTGTGACAGTTTTTACATGCATGCACCAAGTTTAAAGATATTTTTTGTTTTTAGTGTTTTTCAGTTTTGCCAAATCTCTCAAGCTCATTCACTCCCATCCAATTCCAAACAGCATATAGAAACCAACTGGACACTTCTAATTCAGTCAGTAAAGGTAATCCATCACAATCGCTTTTCCAAAGTTGCATCAGAACGCTAAAATCAGGCTATGAACTTTTAAGTTAAGTTAAAGAAGTTCCAGTCACCGTTTCATATTAATGCGTCGCGTTCAGGAACACAGAGAGCCGAGAGGAGACAGCAGGGGGCGTCTGACTTTCGCTTTCTGCTTCTCCAAAATAAAACTTTGAACCATTAGCTAGGTCATAACGTGATCAAAACACTGGAAAACAATCCACAGTGATGTAAAACATTAAGGGAATGCAGTTAAATGAGCAAAAAAAAACCCAATTACGCTGAAATCAACCTTTAAAGGAAAATTCCCCCCTCGCATTCTCGTACCCTGTTAAATATCTTAAATCTGTGATGTTCAAAGCATTCCAGCAGTTAGAACAGCTTGGAATCAGCGCAGCAGTACATTGGCGTGTTGGTGTACATGCATTTCCGACATGCACGCACACACACACACACACACACACACACACCTACACACACACACGGTCAGCCATCCAGTGCTCCCGCCTCCTACTGCAAAAGAAAAGATTAGAGAGGGAAGCTGTTGTGCCACCTCCAGTCAAAACCGCTCCGGTGTTTCTTCCTGCACTTCAAACGCAGCGTGGGCGCACACACACACACACACACACACACACACACACACACACACTTTACTGTACTTTAATGGATGCACAAACGTACAGTAATTATACATACAAAAAACATACACGCTTACACACAAAGGTGCACACATACAGTACAGATGTAGATATACACATATACTTCCATATGTAAGCGCACACACACACACACACACACACACAACTAATCAGCGTTCTTTATGGCCATGTGTTGGTGCATTTAAATGAGCATGCTGGTGATAATGATGAGGAGCCTGTGGTGATGGAAAAGAGACCGCTAACCTCGCTTCCTTTCTTCTTCTTCTCCTCTCTTTTTGATCGCTGTGGATTTACATGGAGGCAGCATCAATCTCTGGAGCTGACTGTGTGTGTGTGTGTGTGTGTGTGTGTGTTATATTATATTGAGTGAAATATAAGCAGCTATAGCTATAGCCAGAATATGTTGGTGGCGTTGTTGTACAGTATGGGAAAAAAAATGATTTTCTAACTTTGAAGCTACTTAAGGGGAAATTTAAGGGCAAAATCAGGGTGCAAGGGGTTAAATTTACAATAGAGTAATGCATAAGGCTTTGTATTGGAGGGTTAGGGAGTATAGTGAGACAAAGGTGTGTGTGTGTGTGTGTGTGTGTGTGTGTGTAAGACTTCAGGAAATGTCTGGTTGCCCTAAACGCTTCCTAGAAGAGCTTTGTCCTGATTGGATATGCCGGGCCCATGGAGAGCCAATCGGATTAGTGCTGGGGGCAAGTGTGTGTGTGTGTGTGTGTGTGCGCGTGTGTGTGTGTGTGTGTGTGAGAGAGATCATCGATGACGCTCTGGAAATGACCTCCACACTTCTAAATGGAGATGAACTGATGCGATTCACCTCCTCTTCTCTTTTCTCCTCCTCTCCTTCTCTTCTTCTTCTGTTTTCTCCTTCCTCTCTCCCTTCATCCTTGTTCTCCTCAATAATCCACAGCCCTTCACTCTTCCCCTCCTCTCTCCTCCTCTCATAATACATCCTGCTCTTTCTCCTCCCATCCCCCCTTTCCTCTCTTTACCCCTTTCATTATCTCCTCTTTTATTGTCCTCTCTCTCTTTCCCTCTTCTCTCTTTTCTTTTCTTTTCCTCTCCTCTCCTCTCCTGATGATCACCTCCTCTCTCTTCCTCTTCCATGCTCAGCTGCATGCTCTCTCTCTCTCTCTCTCTCACACACACACACACACACACACACACACACACACAGAGCTGTTTCTAGGTCATGTGAGCCTTATATGAATAATAAACAGCTGTCTGCTTTAAAGAGAATTATTTATAGTGCCTCAAGTGAGGGACACTGCCTCACACGTGCACTCTCTCTCTCTCTCTATCTCTGTCACTCTCTCTCTCTCTCTATCTCTGTCACTCTCTCTCTCTATCACTCTCTCTCCCACTCTATCTCACTCACTTGTTCTCGTTCACTCTCTTTATCTCTTTTTAACCCTAACCCTCTTTTTATCCCCATCCCTGTTTCTCTCTCTCTCTCTCTCTCTCTCTCTCTCTCTCTCTCTCTCTCTCTCTCTCTCTTTGTTGTAATACTACTACTACTACTACTACTACTGCAATGCTACTAATACTACTGCTACTGCTACTACTGCTACTACTACTACTACTACTACTACTGCTACTACTACTACTGCTACTACTACTACTACTACTACTACTACTACTACTACTACTACTACTACTGCTGCTACTATTACTACTACTGCTACTACTACTAATACTACTGCTACTGCTACTACTACTACTACTGCTACTACTGCTACTACTACTACTACTGGTACTACTGCTACTATTACTGCTACTACTACTACTACTACTACTACTACTACTACTACTACTACTACTGCTACTACTACTACTACTGCTACTAATACTACTGCTACTGCTACTACTACTACTACTACTACTACTACTACTGCTGCTACTATTACTACTACTGCTACTACTACTAATACTACTGCTACTGCTACTACTACTACTACTACTACTACTATTATTACTACTACTTCTACTACAACTACTACTACTGCTGCTACTATTTTTTTGGTGTACTCATTTTCCCTCAGCCTGCCTCGTCTACTTCTACTTTTCTACTTCAGTTAGTGATTTCCTACATTTCCCAGAATGCCTTTCGACAACCCTCAGAGAACGGGCCTGAACTCATTGCATTCAGCTGTGGGTTATTTGTGTTGGTGAAGAGAGTGATGTTCACAGCCTCGTAAGAGCAAGAGAGCGAGAGTTTCTAGTCAAGAAAAAGTGAGAGTCACTCCCCTTGCTCAAACCCAACCTGTCTTGCTGCCGCATTGCATTCTGGTCTATTTCCTGCTCCTGTGGGTGAAGAAATTGGTCTCACTCTTTGCAAGCCCCCCCCTCCATTAGGAAAGAGAGACAGATTGAGAATGATGGAAGGATGGAGAAAGATAGTGAAGACAGGATGGATAAAGAGGGATAAAGAGAGACAGTCTGGCATTTAATCGATCTGAGATGACACCGTTTCAGTAATGTGATAGCGGAGAAATGCAGAGACAAAAAGTAAAATGGGTTTGGGTAGAAGAGAGTGACTCTGCAGAAACAGATTGGACGGAGGAGAAGATGAGGTCAGCAGGAAGTCAGACAGAGGCTAGACTAATGCCTCAGGCTGCAACACCATGAGGTCATCTGGACTAAGCTTGACTAGTAATCCCCGACACACACACACACACACACACACACACACACCAAAAAGCACACACACAAGTAAACACACAACAAAGGCACATGGAAGTCTACAAAGGCAAATGCACACACACAAAAAGCACACACACACTCACACACACACGCGCATACATGTGCACTCACATTTGAAAATCCATGTGCACAAGAGCAAACACACATCGACAAAATAAACACACACATTGAATAGTTATACACACACAAACACATACAGCATGCCTACACAATTACACCCAAGTACACACAAGCATATGATTGCACACACACACACACACACACACACACACACATTACATTCATTCATGTGCATGTAATCAGTTGGCAGTAGCTTGGGAATGAGCTTTAGTGCTGATTGAGAGTTTGGTGAAGAGTTTTGCATGACAGTTTTTTCATAATCTTCAATAATCTACAGTGCGCTGCGATCCTGTTATAATCTCCTGTATAAACCCTGATAGATTAAGGGGTAATTTCACTAACCTCAATCCCAGCATGCAGTTATAATACGTAGAGAAATCCATTTCGAATGCCTCCTCCTGGTGTTGGTTATCAGTTATCATGTATTTGATGGAGAGAGTGGGTCAGGCCGCACTTCTGCATCACACATCGAATCAGAAGAAACAGAAGAACGGGATGATCTCGTTGATACAACTTGGAAAAGTTCACGTTTAAAGGAGAATACCGGTGTTTTTTAACTTTGTGCCAATGGTCTAGTTTCCCCTCTCCTTTCCATTCTTCCTGGTTTGTCGTTTCTCTGCACACAGTCAGCATAGTTCCAGATATCAGCGCTCGTTTTCCTCCGGCAGAAGAAGCCGTTTGCTGCCGTTCATTCTTGTCCGGTATGAAAAAAACAAACTTCCACAGAGCGAGAGAATCCATCACAGGAAACATGAAGCCAAACTTTCTGTCGGGTGTTTTCATCTCAGCGCTGCGTTACGTTCCGCTCTGCTTCCCATCAGTCAGCTGACACCCACAAGGAAGAAATGAAGTCTCCTCCAGGAAATAATCCTCAGAAACACAAACTTTACTGTCACATCCATGTTTTGTTTTTTGTATTTATGGCGTCTTTGTTAGCCGGGACAGTAGTACATTTCAAGCTAGCTTTGACACTGTAAAGTTTGCATTTTAAAAACGACGCAAAATGCAAAAAGGAGTGAATCGTGTTAAAGAAAATCGAATGACATATGGCATCTATCGCGAAATGATCGGGGGAAATGTAAACTAGCTGTAGACTGACAAACAGGATGCCATCATCGGTGGATTCGCTGCCATGTGTGGGCGGCGCACAAACTGATCAATTAACGTCAGTTGACGAGTCAGGAGGAGTTGACGTGTGAAATTAGAGGTTTGTAGTTGTTTTGTCGTCTGATGTCAGCTGATGATGAGAGAAGTAAAAAGCACATTAATGGATCCAGTGACTGCAGTTATCAGCGGAGAGCAGCGTTAGAAACCTCTGCAGCATTTTACCATGATTGATAACGCTGGTTTATCTGGTCAGGTTCTGTGTGTGTGTGTGTGTGTGTGTGTGTGTATGTGTGTGTGTGTATGTGTGTGATGGTAAGCAGATTACTTGGTTTGATTAATGACTGTGGGAACTCTGTCTCTGCCCGGATTAGAATAGCACTGACACTTTGAGGATGACATAAGTGCGCCGACACACACACACACACACACACACACACAAATCTCACATTCAACTGTTTAACTCATTATTAACTCTCTCTCTCTCTTGGTCTTTGCCCCACAAATGTCTTTCTCCACTGTAAGAACCTCAACCCATACGTATACATAAAATGCCTAATATGCGTAAAATAGATATGAAATGCAGTTGTATACGCGGTCACATGCACACTCACGTGCACACCCCCCCCCTCTGGCTTGGCTGGGGGGGGGGAGTGCAGGTGACAGGGATTACAGTTTACCCGACATTTCCTGATGAAACACTTTGACCTGCTGGAAGCTTCGGTGGCAGTGAGGTGGAGCGAACTTCCTCTTCGCTCCCTTGGACCGCCCGCATCGCTCATTTTCCTGTCATGTTTGCCTCCTTCTGCAGTTTGTAATGTGGGAGTGGGAGATATATCCAAGCTACAAAACTTCCCAAATGTTCTACTTCCACTAGGAGGCGGAAGTGAACGCTTTTTCTCCAGGCAGCAGTTTGTGTTTACCGTAAATCCGATGTGACGTGAATGCAGCGTTAGTTTTATGCATTTATCCTGCGTTTATCCTGCAAGAGCGCTGCAGACGAGTAGTTCTCGAGCATTAAAAAGAAGGTATTTTTTGGGTAATGAAGTATTAACTCATTCGCACAACATGCTATCGTGTGCATGACTCTTAAAACATGCACTCGCCGTTCTCATGCTCGAATAAAAAGCATGAGAATAGATAGAAAATGTGCATGTGTCATAAGTCAAAGGAGTTTTCTTCTGTCTACATCTGGTTTACATTTACTCTGATCATTTTGCAATGCATGCTGAATCGCTTTTAAAATACACACTTTAGCTTGAAATGAACTGCTGTCCGGCTAACAAAGCTGGCCTGAATAAAAAGCCGTGGATGTGACAGTAAAGTGTTTTTGAGGATTATTTCCTGGAGGAGACTTCATTTCTTCCAGTGGCTGTCAGCTGACTGACAGGAAGGAGAGCAGAAATGTAGAAGAAGTGTAGAAATGTAGTAGAAGGCAGAAATGTTTTTGTCGATGCAGAAATTATGCGATAAATAGCAATGGAAACGTATTTATAGACTGAATAATGATGTAGGCTTGGCATGGCGAGGGTTCAGCTTCTTTACAGAACATTGAAAAGTGGCTTTGGACCTTCGTGGTTGTATGGTCATTACTTGGTGCATTACTGTAATATTGACAAGTGCATTTCTTTGTTTTCGTCTCTGGATGAAAGCATAAAACGTTAAGGAACCATGGCAACTTGTCCAAAAAATCTTTCCATTATTCATGTGGATGTGGTTTTATGACATTCAGGAAGTCAACCCAGCTGATGGAAAGCACTTAATTCGCATTTCACTCTTTGCAGCATTTCAGAAGTTTGCATATAAATTGTCTTGGCTCTCGGATGGAAGCTGAGCTCCTGTGTGGAGTTTGTTGCCTCAGTAATGATCAGCGGCTCTGAGTTTTGTTACGGGAATCGATCCCTGTCGTCCCTCGTCTCTCCATATTGCCGGTGTTTCTCCTCGTCTCCCCGGCGGTCTGCAGGGAGCCGGACTGTTGCTTCTCACTTCCTGTCAGTTTGTCTCAGCATCATCTGCTCTGCCGAGCCGCCATGTTGGAAATCATTCAGACCTTTGACTCTCTCCTGTCTCTCCTCTCCCTTCCTCTGCCTTAACTCTCTGTTTCTCTTTCTCTCTCTTCTTCTGTGGCTCTTCCTTTCTCTTTCTTTCATCATCCTTTCGCTTCTCCTCTGCTCCATCTTCCATCTCTTTCTCGCTTGTCTTCTCTGTCTTTCATTTTGTCTTTTCTCTTGCTTTCTTCCTTCCTCTGTCTCTGTCGCTCACTGTCGTCATTCCTCTTTTTATCTCGCTCACTATCCGTCTTTCTTTGTTCCTCCCACACTGTTTTATGTCTCTCTCTCTCTCTCTCTCTCTCTCTCTCTGCTCTCTCTCTCTCCGCTCCTCCGTCTCTTCTTTGATAAAAGAGTGAGATGGCTCCCTGTCCAGCTAGTGGAAAGATTATCCTCAAATCAAAGGATTAAGCAGTCCAGACAGCCAGTCAAAGCAGTCAGGTGTGTGTGTGTGTGTGTGTGTGTGTGTGTGTGTGTGTGTTATAGATAAGGAGGCACCTATTGCTCACTCAGCCGTCCTGGTGGCAGATCCCCAAGGTTTCTTCCCTTTATTTTTCCTTTTAAGGTTTTTCTTGTCTCGTCTCCACTGAGGCTCTGAATGAGATGAACATCAAATCAGACGATGCTGTAACTCTATGCTATGTGATGTCTCTCTGACCGACTCTCTCTCTCTCTCTCTCTCTCTCTCTCTCTCTCTCTAACAGGGCCTTGTACACATATGAGGGGGATGGTAATGATCTGACACTGTCAGCATCGGGGGGTAAGTCTCTTCCTTTTATACACTAATCTGTTCTGCCATTTGTTCTTCCTTCCTTGCTTCCTTCTATATGGAGGCCCATTAAGGACATATATTCATATATTTTATTTACACCATTTTCCTGTGATAACGAGTCAATTTTTTGACTTCCTGACGAAGGCTTGATGCCAAAACGCGTCAAAGTTTGTTTTTAAAGTCTAATATGACCATGCCATGACAATAAAGGCATTTTAATTGATTTAAAGAGAGTGCCTTGGAGTTTTTTTGTATTTTTGTGTCAACGAGTCTATTTTCTTTGTTTTGTAGATATTATTTATGTCATTAACTGCAGATAACGAGAAAACAAAACTTTTTTCCAAGACAATGAATTAATTTATATTGTTCCTTGAGATTCCCAACTCTTGACATTGTCACACTTGACATGATGACCTGCCGAACATTAACAGGCAGGCCGACTGCAACACTTGGGTTTTGAATAATATGTTTTCCTTTAGGATGTTGGAAAATTATCTCATTATCCTACGAAAACAGTTTTGTTATCCCGAGGTAATGAGAGACCTCAAGATAAATTTCTCATTATCTCGGGAAAACAAAAACTGTTTTCTTGAGATAACGAGACACTTTTCTGCGTAGTGTCCAAAACCCAAATGTTGCAGTAGATAGATCTCAAGGTCATTTTCTCATTATCTCGAGAAAACTATTTTCCTATCCCAAGATGATGAAAAAAAATTTGCCCGAAAAAATGAGAAAATTATCTTGAGATCTCTGGGAAAAATTATAGCATTTTCTCATTATCTCGGGAAAACAAAATGTTTTATCTCGAGATAATGACATAAATAATTGTTATCACAGGAAAGCGACGTAAATAATATGTATGAAAATATGTCCTCAATGGGCTTCCGTACTTCTATGCTTCCTCCTCCACCTTTCGTTCCCTCCCAAGGAAGCAAATCTATCGTCCCGTGAATTCATCACTGGCGCGATTCCCCCCAAATATGACATCTTTCTCTTCTCGCTGCTTTTGATTAGATTTGATGAAAACGTCTGCCTCCCGCCTCTCGTCCCGACAGCGTTTCACGTCTTAATACGCTGTTTGGAGATGGGTGGAACGAGCCTGTAATTTGATGCCAGTGTGACTGTAGAGCCGATGCGTCCTGCTGGGTTCCTCCTCCTTCCTCCTCCGCTGCGGAGAGAAATGAGGAGTTTTTGTCTCAGATTGTTATTGAGCCGTTAGAGAGTTGGGTTCATTATTACTCTGCTTAATGGCACACTGTGTGATCATTATGGCTTTATGAAACTCTTCCATATCTGATGCAGACGCACACACACACACACACACACACACACACACCAGGGTTTTCCCCCAAACTGTAAACGATAGAAAAACGTCCGCACTCAGGTAGTCTGTATTTATGACAGTATTTAATTTGCACAGCAGCAACAGCCTTCCTCAGCGTTTCTGTTTCCCTAGTGGGACTGTCCCATATTTCTAAACAAGGGTCCTCAATTATCAATCAAGCAGAAACCATGCTTAGATCAGGATAAACATAAGAGAATACAACAAACATATTTACATATATACAGACTTAAGTATGAACAAAACGTGGCTGACGTTCTTCTGCAGGTTATAGATCTGTTCTCTCCATTGCCAGCAATGTTAAAATGTCAACTTTCTGTCTCCTCCTCTGTCTGTGATCGCTGATTTAGTGTTTCAGCATGGTGTGTAACACAATACAGGAGTTTTCACTGACAGATCTTTCTGTTTCTGTTGTCAGACGACTGCAAGACTGTAAAAAAGTGATTTGATGGAGGGTCACAAAAATGCTAACAGACCAGAAATTGTCATTAGCCTCGGTTAGCCTGTTAGTATTTTATGACTCTCGATCAAATCACTTTTTTATAGCGGTGCAGTCGAGGAACAGTGCAGCGTGTGTTGGCTTTTCTTCATCATGCAGTCTGTCTGTGTTTTCTGTAAATGTGAATTTGTCATCAAATTCTGTCCCAAGATATTTGTAAGTACGGATAAACTCCGCTAGTTCCCCATAAATAACTCACTCTGAGTACTTACCAGCTGTTCAGTTAGAATTCATAACAATTTATTCCGTCTTTATAATATTCACGTCAAGGAATTAATCTAAATTCATCTAAAACAAGTCCATGTTCCTGCCCATGTGGTTCTGCTGCGAGGTTTAAGAATGAATTGTCTTCAGTGCTAATAGCTGCAGGACAGATGCATGAACAGTGACTTCTGCCAGCGATGGCCGCCGCCGTGCAGTGATGTGAAGTTTTCCCCGAGAGAGACGTGAATATCTCAACGCCCCCATTAATGAACTGTAAACCCTAGAGGACTCTGCCTGCCTCTTCAGATTAGAACAAGTAGACTACAGCCGTGTGCGTGTGTTTGTATATGTATGTGTGTGTGTGGAGGGGGCGGGGTTTGCGCTGCAGCGTTGCAGCCTCCAGCTCTCCAGACATCTAAGGCAGCATTTGCTCTGAGATGGCTGGACTAGACACTTAATCTAAGGCTTTAAAGCAGCGGGCCGGCTCGTGTCACTGCTCATCTCGCCTTGCAAGGCTGCAGGCGGGGCGACACCCGTACCGCCATCCAGTCCTGAATACCAAACCGATTCATTACTGCTGGTGAATGATACAGATCTTAAAGGAATAGTTCACCCAAAAATGAAAATCCTGTCATCATCTACTCACCCTCATGCCAGTTGAAACACAGGTGAAGTTTGTCCATATAACACACAGGGAGGCTGCCAGCATAACTCCATAGCAGCCTTCTCCAAAACAGCTGAAGTCAATGGGGACCGGTTCTTCAGAGCTCCAAAAAGACCTACAGTATATTTACACCATAATTTAGTGCAAATCTTAACTACAGCTGATTGATTTGCAACAAATAATGGTGTATAGGTCTTTCTATTCACAGTGTGATTGTTTGGCTGTTTTTGTTTTGGAACTCTAGAGCGGTGGTTCTCAACGTGGGGTCCGGGGACCACCAGGGGTCCTCGAGGGGCTTCCAGGGGGTCCCCAGAAAATTGATGAATTGTTAAACTTCAGCATTATTTAATTTACAAGAAGTTAACACAATTAGAGAATGTAGAAGAATGACTATTTTGATCATAGTTTCCGTGTTATCTCTCTACCTACAATACAGATAGACTTGGAATTCTGGACAAAATCATATCTAGCAATAAAAATATTCTCAGATTTGGGGCTGAGAGGCAAAATCTCATCAAATGGGGGTCCGTGGCTTTAATGTGGACTAAATTAGGGGTCCTTGATATGAAAAAGGTTGAGAATCACTGCTCTAAAGAACAGGTCCCCATTGACTTCAGTTGTTTTGGAGAAGGCTGCTACGAAGTTGTGCTGGCAACCTCCCTGTGTGTTATATGGACTAGCAAATTTCACCTGTGTTTCATTTGGCACGAGGGTGAGTAGATGATGACAGAATTTTCATTTTTGGGTGAACTATTCCTTTAATTCATTTGGGAGTCATTTGTCAAAAACGGGTGAGATAATATGTTTTTTCTTCATCTGAGAGATCTGACTTCAATTCTCCAACTTGCTGTTTGTTTTTTTTTAAATTTTAAGTTGAATTGATTTCTTGACCCTGCAAACATCCCCAAGTCACTGTTTTTTTCATAGTTATGGCAAAAAAAAAAATCATCCATTGGCAGAAATCCCAGATCTGGATCACCACCAAAATCGAATTAGTTGTTCTTTGGCCCGAGGCAGATCTGTCCACCAAATATCATGGAAATCTGTTTTTGCAATATCCTGCTGACAGACAGACAAACAAACAAACGGATTATCATTATTATCATTATTAGATTACCCATACCATTAATCAGTACTGGTGCGTCCCAAGCTCCCGTCATTTTTTGGAGGCTTTCAGTATAAGTTGTGTACCACTGAAATCATGAATTTGTATTTTATTCCTATGTCAAAGACAGTCTAATCAGTATTTGTAGAAATGAACAAAGCAAGAAACCAGAGAACTAAGACATGAATTTGACTCTGCTGTAGGAATCGTCTAATGAAGTCTTGATGTTTTCCAGGTGGGGGTCTGGCGGAGATCACACTGACCTTTGACAACGCCATGGTGATGTACGGCTTCTGCAGCCTGAAGGAAGCCACCGCCGCTCTGCCGCGCTACATCCTCATCAACTGGGTGAGTCTGTGGGACGCGGGACGGAGACGGGAGGGGCGGGGAACACGGTGGTGAAGGTGTAAAGATTTAGAGGCGGCATTTGTGGGTGTCGGCCGCCCGACGGGAAGCAGAGCGGAGCGTAACGCGGCGCTGAGACGAAAACACTCGACTCAGTGAAATAAGGAAAGCAGAAAGTTTGGCTTCATGTTGATGTGATGGATTCTCTCGCTCTGTGGAAGTTGATTTTTTTCATACCGGACAAGAATGAATGGCAGCAAATGAGCGCTGATATCTCCAACTATGCTGACTGTGTGCAGAGAAACGACAAACCAGGAAGAATGGAAAGGAGAGGGGAAACTAGACCATTGGCACAAAGTTAAAAAAACACCGGTATTCTCCTTTAATACCAAGTAGTGAACATACAGAGAAAAAACAGGAGGAAACAAGAAAGATCGCTAGCTAACTTTCTGCTTACCACAGGAGTTTGTATAGCAGCCTTATGGGAATTATGAGCAAAGTTTGACCAATCAGATTGCTTGGCTGATTGTATAATGCGTGATGTAATTTCATATTTTATATAAAAAAGAAGTGAGGAACCCACACCGAGGCTCAGGATGAAACGACAGAAAAGCAACGACGTTTCTGTTTACACCGTCGTCAGTTTGTTCATAAACCAAAATGAAATGTTTTTGTTCTCACACCTTTTTGTTGTTGCACTACTTTCTGTTTATCTACTTCAGAATCAGAATCAGGTTTATTGCCAAGTTAGTTTTCACAATACAAGGAATTTGCCTTGTATGTAGGTGCATACAATAAACATGGAGAAAAATAAGAAAGTAGAAGTAAAAAACACAAAAAAAGTCAAGAACATAAATATAAAAAACAAAAATAGAGATATTTACAATACAGAATACGAAAAAATATAATAAAAAATGTGCAATATATCTGCTTTTAAAGTGAAATGAATGATAATTGTGTTATTGGAATATATATGGACTTGGAGCGCAGACGCACTGCCATCCTCTCTTACTGTACAGTTTAGACGTTTCACAGTGAGAGAGCGGGTCGGCTGCTTTGTGTCTTCAAGGAAATTTAGACCAGAAACAAGGATTTCGACAGACAGTATTTGCAGTCACAGGGATTGAACCTGCGATCTTTCCGTTCTCGCTGCCTGCCGCCCATCCCACTGACTGGAAAGGCGATGCGGAGTCGCCACGCTGGAGAAGTTTTAGGCGGCATTTAATTAGTGAAGAAAAGGAAATGTAACAGTCAGAGAGGGAAATGAATAATTTCCGACTCTCCTGCGAGGGCCAAGAGCTTCTTTCCACCGCTGTCAGCGTCTCCCGCCGTGAGATTTAGAAGCATTTAGACCGAGGCCGAGCGCATGTGAAAGCATTTACACTTCAGTTTAGTGAGTGCGGATGTTGCTTTTTGTTCCTGACAACGCTGAGCTCGGCCTGCGAGAAATTGCCACAGTGCATCTCTGCATAATGGCAAAGAGAATGAGAGAGGGATATAGTAGACAGAGAGCGGGAGATGAAGTGAGGGAGTGGAGAGAGAGAGAGAGAGAGAGGAAATGAAAAGAGAAAGAGAGAGGTAGAATGAAAACGGACAGAAAGCGATAGGCCGAGAGATCCGGTGTTTGTACAGTGAATCGAGACTGGCAGCGAGTCCAGAGAGAGAGAGAGAGAGAGGAGAGAGAGAGAGAGAGAGACAGAGAGAGAGACAGAGAGAGAGAGAGAGAGAGAGAGAGACGGGGGAGAGAGAGGAGAGAGAGAGGAGAGAGAGACAGAGAGAGAGGCCCTTTTTAACTGGGAATTGTTCATTTCGCTACTGATAATTGTGATAGATTTTGTGATCAGAGAGAGAGAGAGGGCAATGGCAAAAGAAAGAGGAAAAAGAGAGAATTAAAAAATGAGGAAGAAAGACGATCAAAGGAGGGAAGATGGAGTCAGAGAGAGAGAGAGGTAGAGAAATAGAGGGGGAGACAGAGAAAAACAGTGAGGGAAAGAGAGAGAGAGAGAGAGAGAGGAATGAAGAGACCAAGAGACACTTTGTGTTTATACACTAAAATGAGGCTGGCAGGAAGCCCTTTCCTCCATTATTGAAATGCTCCGTCCTGATCTTATCACACAGCAGCTTCAACAGACTGAAATGGACCAAAAAGTACCAAAAATACACCAAAAAGTACTAAACTGCACCCAAAATGTAATTTTACCATCTGAACATTCAGAGCTCTCTTTCTCTCTCGCTCTCTGACACACACACACACACACACACTTATCATTAAGAGGTAAATTGCCATCAATTCAGAGGAGAAGGCACCATTTTCTTCCGTTTTTTTCTCTGTAAGTGGTGCCTGCTGGATTGGTATTGTATTGATCTGAATAGGCCGTGATTACTACAGCTGGTGTAATTGATCCTGTTGTAATACAGGATGAAGTGTTTCACAACTCCAAATGGGGAAAGGGGAAATTTCTCTGCGCTACACTCACATGAGTCTGATCACTTGACTTGAAAAATAAGCAGCAAAACTGGCGACGTGCAAGCAGGTGTGATGAAAGCAACAGAAAGCAGCAGGAAGACAGAGCAGCCATTGTGATTCCTGGTTTCAGTTTCTTTCCAGCATCTGTCCAGCATGTCTGATCTGCAGTTTTGTCTTACTTGACTTCTTTTTTTAAGGTGAGGAATGATGATACAATGTGGGATACCTGATGACTTGAAACTCTGCATTTATACACTTTTTTTTATGCAAATGTTTTCAAATACTCGGTGGGGGTGGAAATGAACCAGCGCCTCGATAGAGTCCAGCTTTCGCCTTACTGCAGTTGAAAAAACTCAGCCTGAACTCCTGAAGTTTTTTGAAATATGCCTTAAAATCTGTCTTAAAATACAAATATGTAAAAAAAAAAGTGACAGAATTCTGTGTTCCCAGAAACTGTGACTGCGCTCATTTCACAAAATTTTATGAGATCTAGTTGAAAAATCTCTCTTGTCCTCATTTTGTCCATCTGGCTCCGTTCCCTCAAATGCACACTTTTTTTTTTTATCCATGTTGGGTCTGATGGCAGGATAAGGCCTTGACAGTTTGAAGCTGTAATAATAATCCTACTCTCTTCCTCCCCCCCCCCCCCCCCGTCCTATCTCCTCCTCCTCCCCCCCCTCCAGGTTGGGGAAGACGTGCCGGATGCCAGGAAGTGTGCCTGTGCCAGCCATGTTGCCACCATCGCAGAGTTCTTCCAGGTCAGACCCTCACTGTCTCTGCCGCCTGTCTGGGGAAGACTCCTGAAAAACACAAATATTTCCATCCTCG
>NC_136007.1:4303001-4350501 GCF_048128805.1 Centroberyx gerrardi | reverse complement strand
CTGACCTTCGTGGGGGAAGGGGGGGGGGGGGGGGGCAGTAATTGTGCTTTTAGTTTCTCACCCTGAAAAGGTCATTTACACACACACACACACACACACACACACACACACACACACGCTCATTGACACACACACACACACACACACACACACGCACACACACACTCTTGCTCTCCTGGCTATTATTGTGACTAACAAACCACACTGCTACTTCCCCTCTCTCTCTCTCTCTCTCTCTCTCTCTCTCTCTCTCTCTCTCTCTCGCTGTCTCTCTCTCTCTCCCTCACTGTTTTTCTCTGTCTCCCCCTCTATTTCTCTACCTCTCTCTCTCTCATTTTGATCGTCTTTCTTCCTCATTTTTTAATTCTCTCTTTTTCCTCTTTCTTTTGCCATTGCCTTCTTTCTATCTCTCTCACACGCCTCTCTCTCTCTATCTCTCTCTTTCTCTCTCTCTCTCTCTCTCTCTCTCTCCTCCAGGGCACGGTGTACCAGAAGACCAACGCAGAGGTGGAGATGAAGAAAATCAATAGAGAGGAATTCTGGGAACAGGCCAAGGTAGGCGTGGTGAAGGAAAGAAGGAGGGAGGGAGGGAGGAGGGGAGGAGGTACGAAAGAAGGGAGGGAGGAAGACAAAGGAAGAAGGGGAGAAAAGAAGAAGGGTGGGAAGGAGGGAGGCAGGGAAGGAGTAAAGGAAGGAGGGAGGGAGTGAGAAATGGGAGGAGGAAGGAAAATAAAGGGAGGCAGACAAGGAAGGAGGGAGGGAGGGAGGGAGGGAAGGGATGTTTGAGGGAAGGAAAGGAAACAAGGAAGGAAAGAGGGTGGAAAGGAAGGAATGAGAGGCTGGGAAATAAGGAAGGGAAGTGGGAGGGATGGAAGGAAGGAGGGAGGGAGGGAAAGAAGGAAGGAAGACAAAGAGGGAGGGCAGGAAGGAAACAAGGAAGGACTGAAGGAGAAGAAGGAGGGAGGGAAGAAGGAATGAAAGAGGGAAGGAAGGAATGATGGAGGGAAGGAGGAAGGGAAGAAAAGAGGGAGGATAAATGCTTACTTAGGTTCTCTAAGTTTGAATTTGGAGAAAAGTATATTTTGTAGGAAATATTTAAAACAATTTTCACTATTTCTGAATAGTAGAAATAGTTTTTATTCAGAGTTCAACAGAGTTTCTAGGAATCCTTCAACACGAGTCTTTTCTCAGTCGTAGAAATATTAATCGATTTTATTATTTTTTTTTTAGTACAGAAACACTTTGAATCCTCAATACTGGTCTTTTCTCAGCAGCCAATAGACCCAGTCAGATTTCTTAGAGCGTCTCAGTGTGAGCGGCTGCGATGTGGATCTGAGTGGATCTGAGTGGATCTGAGTGGATCTGAGTGGATCTGACTGGATCTGGGTGGATCTGAGTGGATCTGAGTGGATCTGACTGGATCTGACTGGATCTGAGTGGATCTGGGTGGATCTGAGTGGATCTGGGTGGATCTGAGTGGATCTGACTGGATCTGGGTGGATCTGAGTGGAGGTGAAGGACAGAGTCTGTGTGTCCCGCAGCAGCAGCTCTGCCCTCAGCAGGCTGAGAGGAAACACAGAGCGACAGCCGGCCTCACTCTGCCGCAGGTCTTTCACTGGGTTTGCCCTTCACAAGTCGCACAGCTCTGGTCCAGACTCTGGTCCAGACTCTGGTCCAGACTCTGGTCCAGACTCTGGTCCAGACTCTGGTCCAGACTCTGGTACAGACTCCGGTCCAGACTCCGGTCCAGACTCTGGTACAGACTCCGGTCCAGACTCCGGTACAGACTCCGGTCCAGACTCCGGTACAGACTCCGGTACAGACTCCGGTCCAGACTCTGGTCCAGACTCTCAGTGTGTCTGAAACTGTTGACCTGCAGAGCGGTTCAGCAGCTGAGCAGTTAAATATCGCTGATGTCAGACAAGAACCACAAATATACAAAAAGAAAGCAAGCGTGGAAGTGACTAATTACATTCTCTAGTTACTGTCATTTAGTAGCGGTTTTGTGCACTTGTACTTTTTTGAGTATTTTTTTTTGTCATTAATTTTACTTTTATTTAACTACATTTTGGCTGTAAGTATTGTACTTCGCTACATTTTAAATCACATTCATCACAGAGAACAGACTCTCCATAAGCAACAGAAACTGGACCAATGTAACACATCCATGTCTTCTTTATTTAGAGTGTCTCTGTTAGCCGGGACAGCAGTTCATTTCAAGCTAGCTTTGACATGAAGTTTGTATTTTAAAAACGATAAAAAACGAGTAAATGTAAAAAAAAAATCTAATTAGATATGCATTGCAGAATGATTGGGGGAAATGTAAACTAGACGTAGACAGCAGTAAATTGGCTATAACTCTAAATGAGAATGATATTTTCAATCTATGATCTTTATCAACGTCTATTCAGGACCAATAGGAACAACATTGATTGGGAGAGTCTTGAAACTCCAGTGGGTGGAGGGTTTTTGTTCCAAAGTGAACGGGCCAGAAAGTGAGTTTTGAAAGCCAGAAACCTCAGCAGCTGGTGAAGTAATGGATGAGTCACTGTTATCGTTCAACAAGCCCATCAACCCCGCGCAGATATAATATGGTCATTATGCATTTTGTTAGACTGTAAAAACCTTTCTTATTGCCCTCCTTGAAGAGTGCTGTAACAGGAAAGTTGATTGAAGAGTGCGTTTTGTTGTGTGTGTGTGTGTGTGTGTGTGTGTGTGTGTGCAGCGCGAGGAGGAGCTGAGGAAGGAGGAGGACAGGAAGAAGGTGGCGGAGGAGCGGCAGCGTTTCGAGGAGGAGCGGATGGAGCTGGAGAGGAAGGAGCAGGAGGACCGAGAGAAGAGGTACCGCGAGAGGGAGCGGCAGATCGAGGAGCACAGGTACAGATCCAGATCCAGATCCAGACTCTGTTCACACGCACAGAGGATTGTCTTCTTAAAGTCGAGATGAAACGGCATTTCGAGAGTATCTAACTTCCGTATCGTGACGTATTTCCGAGTGAAACAGGAAAGACAGGCGGGACGTAACGTTGGGAGGAATTTGATTTGAACGTTGAAAAGTGGGCGTGTCATAACACCCGAAGACACACCGAACTACCGTGCTGTTGCTAGCTAGCTAACTAATGAATCTTAGCTCTGGGCGCTAAAAGTTGAAGATTGATTGATGGGTGGATGTCATGACATTATTGGTTGAAATTGGTTATGGGCATGCTTACGTAAGCACACGGCATATTTTGTTTTAAAGGAAGAAAACATGATTGAATTTTGTTATAAGAATACAAAGAAATAGATTTTTTGTATTTTTTTTTGGCATATATTGTTAAATAGGTGCACAATATGACCGGGGATGTGATCTAAAAGGGTTAAAAAGGCATTTTTCATTTCATCTCGACTTTAAAGGAACAGTCAGTGATGTGGACTCTTTAGTGACATCTAACAGCAGCCAGAGGAACTACAACAACATTGGAAAATGTTCTGTCCCGCCACGCTAAAAATATTTTCTATAGTGTTTCTATAGTCATTCAGTAGCGGTGCTGCGCTGAATATTTATACAAATGTATTTCTGCTGAGACGCAACTTTGTTAAAAATCCTAGGGAAACACTGGAGCTAAAGTTTGCCATGTAGCTTGTGTGGCTAACATTAGCTACATCATCAAATATAAGGCCACTGTGCAATACTTTTCATGATGACTATGTAATATTACCCATGCCTTAATGCTACCAATGATGACTTGCACTCTTTATAAATGACTTTAATTCTAATTCTTTTCTATTCTTATTCTTATTTACTTATTTTGCTTTTGTATTTTATGTCTAAAAATTGTCTGGAAAGTGTGTCTCTTACTGTGTCAGTGTTTTTTTTAATTTATTTTTTTAATGTTTTTATGTTGCACCAGAAAGACTGGCGAACAAGACTTTTTGTTATACTGGACTGGTATAATGACAATAAATTGAATTGAATTGAATTGAGTCCTAGGATCCCTCCGCCTTTAAAATGCTGCAGCAATGTTCACTCTGGTTTTGGAGCAGCTGTGTCATCGCGGCTTTTTCGGGCTTTAGGCTTCGTTGCAGTTTGTGCGTTCAGAACTGAAAGAAGTCCTGAATGCAAGGGGGTTGTGTGGATCATCTCCACCTAAACAGAAAGTACGGGCCGGACTGCTTGTTTAGAAATCTTGAAATCTCAGCAGCCGTTGAGGAAACAGTGGAGCGACTGGAGCTTTGATCAAAAACACCCGCTCATATATTATGGTTATTTTGTGCAACGAGCCAGTAAAATATTACTGATTGTTCCTTTAACCTGACTACTGAAGTCCGGTTTTGGATCGACATGTAAACATCATAACTGGGTTAAAAGAGCCGGGTTTAACTCATGCTGCCGTTATGAGAAACCTGCTTAAGATTCAAAACCAAGTCCGCTCAGGAATATGCAAAACTATCTGTCACTACTGCCTCAAACTGTTCATCACACACTCTGGTGTGTAAAGAAGTAAAGTAGTATCTAATCTGTAATCTGTGTGTGCGTGTGTGTGTGTGTGTGTGTGTCTGTGTGTGTGTGAACAGGAAGAAGATGCAGGAGGAGGAAGAGGCCAGAGAGAGGTTGCAGAACCAGCCTGCCATAGTAAGTGTGGCTTTCGGTGTGTGTGTGTGTGTGTGTGTATAAAAATTAGATGAGATCATTAACCGTGACTGTCAGACTAGTGGCCATGAATCATTCATCCTGTCTGAGGGAGACGATGCAGTAAAAAATTAAATTCTGTGTCGGACACAATCAGTTTACATTTAATGGCGACATCAACGCTAAAATGAATTCGCTCACTCGTGTAGCGAATGTGAATACACACTTCTCTGCTGTTCTGTGACTCTCACTTCTCTGAAACGTGTGTGAACCGAGTGGTGAACCGCACTGAACCCAGGAGACTTTACACAAGAGACATTTCACACACAAGACAGTAACAGGACTGAGATTCACATTTTCAGGCGTCTTGGTGCTGAAATTTGGTGCCACCAGAGTCAAAGAAACTGAATTAAAGGAGTAAACACGTTCAAATAAGTTCAAATAAACAGAATTAAAGGAGTAAACGCGTTCAAATAAGTTCAAATAAACAGAATTAAAGGAGTAAACGCGTTCAAATAAGTTCAAATAAACCTCTCCGAACACTCTTGTTGTGAACGCACCCTTTTATTCTCTGTTCTCCTGCCTGCAGCTCTGTTCTTTGCTCCTGTATTGACAAAATTTCCAATAAAGTTCATCTTATGCCGTGGGGTCAAGAAAACCACCACTACTAGAGGAAATATATGGTTAACACTTTGTTTTCCGGGTCTGCAATTTCCCCGTTAATTTCTTAGGAGGTTTCCTGGAAAGAACCATGAATTTCTGTAGTAATTACTTTATTTAATATTACTTTTCCCATAAATAGTTTATAGTTTTGCAGTTCTTTACAGGACATTATTTTAGAAATGTTCAGTATCTTATCGACCGGACTGCTGACATTTTCTGTACAACTACTACTGTACATCGTTTCATAGTTCTTTCCAGGAAACTTCCTAAGAAATGACCAGTTCCTTTCTAGGAAATAATTAGGAAATTGTGGACAAATATGGTTTCCAAACAGCACAAATTTGCCAAATTTCACCATATTCCGAAAAGTATATGGCTAATACTGCGGTAGCCACTGCAAATGTCCCCCTTTATGAATTTATTTGGCAGATATGCTTTCATTACTACTACAGGAAATTCTTTGCTGAATGTTATACAGTAGAATCAAATAGAGGTGAGTATTTGTCACCCGACCTGAGAGCAAAACTTGATTTTTCCCAGCATTTTTCAGTAAAAAAAAAAGTGCAACAGCAGTTAATCAAACATCCAGTAACAAGTAAAACAGCTGCATCTGGATGTAAGATCTGCAGAGAACGCTGTAACCCGTCCCGCACCAGAAACAAAACCTGTAAAATTAGAAGAAAAGCAGTTGGAAGGCAACAGTAAACCTTTTCGGTGTGTTCGGTGTGTTTCGGCTCATGCGACGCTCAGTACGTTTTTAAAAGCCTCACACGTTCACTTCTTGAATCTAGTTTTGTAGGTTTGTCGGTGGCGTGCGGCGAGACACGCGCCTCTGATCTGCTGTTTCTGCTCTCACTTCCCTCTCCTCCACAGCATCACTTCCCCGTCCAAACGAGCGTACTAAGATGCCGTTTTGCACGCCTCTGGGTTTTATGCGGGAGTCACGCTGAGAGAGAAAAATGAAACTAATTTGGTTGACAGTGGGGTTTGTTTTTGGAGAACTGTGATTTTATGCTTTGTGTGTAGTAGGGAAACTGTCATTTAAAGTGTAGCAGTCCTGGTATGTCTTTGTGTTTGTGTGTGTGTGTGTGTGTGTGTGTGTGTGTGTGTGTGCTACAAGCACACATAAAACCATTAGGACATTGCAATCAACTGCCTGCTGTGTTTTATCACAGTATTTTAGCAGATGTTTCCTACATCTCTCAATCTCTATCCTTGGAGTCGGTTAGTACACACACACACACACACACACACACACACACACACACACACACACACAGGGGTTAGATTGCCTTGCCAGCCAATCTGACACAAAGAAGTCCCAATCATAAACTGAGGGATCATAACACGTCTAAAAGTCATGGAATTTTAAAATAGCATTTTCAAAGCCTGGCGAAATTATGAAAAATGGAAGAAAAGTTTAGCAAAAGACATAAAATTTTATTTGTGAAGTTAATGATTTTTCTTTCTTGAATACTGTCAAAAGGGTGTGACTGCATGGCTCCTGTCTATAATAATACAATCAGATTATAATCCTTGATTTTAAAGCCAACACCAGACTAATACTTAAAGTTAGTGTGGTTGATGGTGACTTTTTTTATTCGGTCTCATTAAAATTTGGAAATTTGAAAAGGAGTCAAGGAGAAATCATGGAAAAGTTGTTGAATTTCCTCAGTGAAAAGGTGTGTGAACCCTGATAAACCGTCCTGGGTGGGATAAGCCGTCCTCCTGATTGGCCCGATGGGGGCGCCGTGATTAAAAATGAACAAATCCCACATGTTCGACTTCTACTAATCACCACCAGGAGGCAGACGTGGACCATTTTTCACAATCAGCAGCTCATATGTTCCGGTAAATCCGATAGCACTTGAACGCAGCATTACCCACGTTGTTATGTAATATTAATCCCATCCAGACAGACAGACAGACACTGTAATCATGCGCTGTCATCAGGCTTTGTGCTGAAACATCAGTAATTTCAGTAAATATCAGCAGACATTAACTCTTGCTCCCTCTTCCCTTTGAGTCTCGGTAAACAATCAAATGACTCATGAAATATAAAACTAATCACTAGTTTAAAAGCCATCAGTTCAGCCAGCTGGCGGCTTGTTGTTCATGTTTAATAGTTGGCAAGTTGTTGTTTTCGCTTATTTACAGACTCTAGAGGTTCCTTGTTAAAACATAAATTAATAAATCCACACCTCTCATCATTTTTTAACGGTAGACTATCGGATGAATCACACCGCTAGATGTTTTCCCTCAGTGACTCGACACACACTTTCAGATCATTTTATTGCCCTTACTCTTTATTTCTGCTTTTTTTGTTTTTGTTTGTGTCGCATTCTCCTCTGTTTGAATTTGAGTATCATGTGGTTTCTAAAGTCTACAGTCTCTTTTTAAGTGTAGATGGGTTTCTTTGCTGCAGTTTGCGTTTCTTCTTTCCTCTCTTTTCAGTTTTTTATCATTTGTATGTACCTAATAAGACAACCTCTGTAAGAAAAATGGGAATCATTTGAAGAATTTCCCCAACAGAGGGTCACTCCTGCTTCATTTCCCCTCCTATCAGCCCTGTGGTTTCTCTCTGGTATTCATCACTGGTCCCGAATGAAACTGGTAGAAACTCAGAGGCTCTGTCGCCCCTTGCTGGCAGGTTAATGTAATCATTCCCTTCTTTTTTCTAATAAGGGATTTGTGTTTGATTACTCAGGGTTCAAATCTTCCAGGGGTTTCCTATAGTACATTATTTAAATTAGGTCAGGTTTAAACCCTGGAAGTCTCCAAGGAAAACCTCCAGCTTTTTCTGTTCTGCATCCTCATCTTCATCTCTCCTCCCTGCAGGCAGCAGAGCCGAGCCAAGAGGATCTGAACCAGGACAAGAAGGAGTCTGAGGTGGAGGTGAGTCTAGATTAATACATAATAATATTGATAATAATCATCTTAGTTCACATAGCACTTTTCAAAACACAAAGCGCTTTACAAAGGATAAAAAAAAACGAAATCAGCAGCATAAGCTACAGTATAAAAACAAGTAAGAAATCTAAAAACTAGGCAAGAATCATAAATGTGAGGTCAAAGACAATAATGAAAGCTCATTATATAAAAGCTAATAAGTCTATAAAAATGAGTTTTAAGAAGTGATTTAAAGGATGATACAAAGACAAAGAATCAATTACCTCTTGTTTTTAATCGACGATTTTGGAACAGCCAATAGGAAGCTGCCAGAGGACCGGTCTGGCTGATATGGGATTAAAAGGTGTGTGAGACAGCTTGGTGACTAGAGCCATCCGTGTCTTAATCATGACGAGTAAAATCTTAAAAACAAATCTGAAACGACCCAAGTAAAGATGCTAAAATCAGGTGATATATGATCTTATCTTTTTGTTCCAGTCAGAACCAAAACTGTTGAATTTTTCGGACGGAGACAAGAGAGAGACTTTATACAGTGAGCAGGAAGAGATAAAAGCGTGGATGACTTTCTTTAGATCACTAAAGGATGAAAACTGCTCAATTTTGGAAATATTCCTCATTTGACAGAAGAGACAGAAGACTGAACTCTCTTAACCTGCTTGTCAACACTCCAATTAGCATAATAAACGACACCTATTTGGCAGGCAGAGCGCCTCCTTCATGGTGAATTAACTGAATGGCCGAAAGCAGACAGTCAGACGTGCGTTGGCACTAAAAGTCGAGGGAACCTGAGCGATGTCGGCCAGACTGCTGTATCTCCTGTATGTGTGTCATGGTGGCAGCAGCACCTCTGGGCCTCGGTTCTGTGTTAGTGGGACAGTTCAGGCTCTGCTTACGCCTCCGTTTAGCTATTTATATAAGGGAAAGGCTGAGAGAGAAGTGTGTGTGTGTGTGTCTACAGGAGGCGAAGGCCATCATCGCCCAGCGGTCGGGAAACCCTCGAGAGTTCTTCAAGCAGAAGGAGCGAGCCTTGACCACCAGCGTCGACACTTCCCCCGTCTCCCTCCACCGGACCGGTAAGACGAGCGCTCGCCCGTCAGGTCGAGCTTTATCTGCATGAGACACCGGACGAAAGATGCAAAGGCAAAAAAAAGGGACATGAAAACTGCAGGAGCGAGGCAAAGAAATCGCAAACAGGGATGAAAGAACAGAGAGAAGTTGAAGGAGATAGAGAGCGAGTGTGGGAGGGAGGGGCTTATATTTACATTTACATTTAAGGCATTTAGCTGATGCGACATTGTAAGTGTAAGAGAGGTTTATACTTATGTATCAAGAGCGAGTAGCTTAACAATAAAGAGGGACAGCTGCCTTCATCTCTCCATCCACAGTGCTGATGAGTGCTTGAAGGTTTAAGAACAGCGTGGGAAATTAGGAAATTACCACGGCTTTTTGCCTGTGGCTAGCAAGTTTGTCTACTCTGCAACCAACCATGATTTGGGACGTCCTATCCTACTCAAAAAGCGCCTGGTGAATTTCAGGATGTACCAAAACAGTCCGATCCAGATTCACTCAGATTGCGTCGCGAGGGCAATTTGTTGCATTTCTCGTGCCTCGAGTTTTAATCTAGACACCTTTTACCTTTTCACTAAGAAATTCATGCAAGTCAAGTTGTGGTGCGAACAAACCCTCTGAAGGAGCACCGCACAAGCAAATCTTCATCACCAAGTGCAAATTGCTTCAGCTGTAAGACTGATCCGGTTCCCTTTGCAGCTGAAGCGTTCCCTTGTTTGTCCGACTTGCTGCTGACGTTGCATCCTGCAGCAAATCTGTCTGTGCAAAGTCTCTTTTAAAAGGATCTTATATGTGCTTCAGTGATTTATATAATAGAATTTATATAATACAATAGTTGGTGTTGTGAAGTGTTAGTGAATTGGGTGCAATCTCAATTTGCATGGCTCCTTCGCCTACAAAAATAACTATTATGTGGACAAATTAAGGAGAATTACATGTAATTTGCATATGCATGACCACGACAGGCACAAAGAGGCGTCTCGGTGAGTGAATATCACGGCTGATTCTGATTTTGGTCAGTTTGGTGATACGGCTCACAGACCTGCAGTGAATCTGGGCCTCAGTCTCCTGTCCTGGTTAGGTGTTAGTCCATGTTCAGGTTCTGAGGGAGAGATGGAGCACCTATGGGAGACTCCAGGGATCTCATGGTTTTTGGCGAGAAAGAGAGGGAGAAGGGAGGGAAGGAGGAGAAAGGGAGGGACGGGATGGGGGGGGGGGTTTGGGCGGGCCATCGAAATCATCATCTGTCAAGTCCTACATGCCATTCATCGACTTCTCCACGCCGTTCTCCTCAGCTCCTTCTGTCTCAGACGCTAGAATATAATAGAAATGGATCCGTGCCTCTTGCTCATAGTTGTGAAAAGGTTTGTGAAAATGAATTTATGAGGTGAAGATTGATGAAGAGGAACACTATGAGATGGGTGTGATGGCTGCTGAGCGCTAAAAACAGGAGGCGTTGGAGACAGCAGATAACTTTCCACAAGAGTCAGTACTGTCAAACTTTTTAAGCCCAATGTACAGACTCTCAGTCAGTGGACAATCCTTGTTTTTGCTGTTGGACTTCATGTAGCAAATTTTGACTTTACTTTTACCCGGCTTTTGATTGTACTTTGGCTCGTTACATTGTTGTATGTTGTTTGTCTGCAGCTTTAATGTTTGTTGTGATGCTACCTGGACTTCCTGGTTAAATGAATGAAGAAGCAAGAGGATTCAAAGCCTCCAACATTACATTTTTAGTTGCACTGAAAGCGGATTTAGACAAAATAATGTTTTTCTTTATGATAGAGAAATAGGATTAATCTGCTGGTTCAGAAGGAAATATGAAGAGATAATAAGAGATAATAAGCCATCAACATCTTCAGCATTTCTTTTCTACTTACTCTGCATGCTGTGTGTACAGAGTCGGTGTGTTAATACCACACTAACCACTCCTTTTCCTTTCTTTCTTTCTCTCTTTCTTTCTCTCTTTCTTTCTTTCTGTCTTTCTCTCTCTGTCTTTCTCTCTTTCCTTTCGGGGTTTTTCTGCTGCCACCTCTGCACTGACTTGACCCCACATTTTGCAACGGTGTTTGTCTTTCTCCTCTTTTGTTTATTCCTTCATTTATTCGTTTACTCATTTATTCGTTCACTCCTCCACTCATCGGCATCTTCCATTTTTTTTTATTTTCTGGTTTTTCTTTTCCTCCTCCGGCACCTTCCCGCGAGTCTCTCTCTCTCTCCTCCTCGCTAATGGGTTCCTATGGGACTCCACCTTTCCCACAATCGTTTCCACCTCTCACCGTTTACTCCGGGGCTTCACTGCCTTTGCCTTGACTCTGTCTTCCTTCTACTCTCTCTCTCTCTCTTTCTCTTTTTTGTCTCTGTCTCTGTTCCTGTTCTCGTCCGTCTTCCCCCCGCATCTCTCTGTATGGGTGCGTCGCTTCGTGTCCTGTGTGTATATCTTCGTGTTTGTGTGTATGGGTGTGTGTCGCCCCGCCCACCAGGCCGTTTGGACAGCCCGTTCTTGAGGCAGCAGCACAGTCCCAGCGACCCCAGTCCGAACCCCCCGCCCCGGGGCGTGTCGCCCCTCCGCACCCCACCTCACGCACGGACGCAGCCCGCCGCTGCAGCCGGTAGGTACAGTAAATAAACGCCAAGCGGGGGAAGACACTGACGGAAAGTAAAGAGAGAAGAAGCAGGGACGCCAGCAGCTGTACTACCAAACCCCCCCCCCCCCCCCCCCCCCACTCCCTTCCTCCCATGTGAAGGAAGCAACAAAGATGAAATGACAGTAACGCAGGGGGATGAAACTGCATGTGAATTCAAAATTTGAATAAAATAGTCTGTGATTCAGCAGAGAGAACAATAAATGATGAATAGACGATGATAAATGATGAGACTTGCCTCTATTTTCATTAGATCAACACTGTTTTTCAGCATTACTTTTCAATCCACATGCATTTTCATCATCTCCAGTTTTATCAGTTCATTTTTGTAACCCCCCCCTCCCCACACACACTTTCACACACACTTTCACTCCCCTCACATCCACCCACCAAGCCCCCCCTCCACTCCAATCTAGTCCCATACCCTGAACACCAGAGCAACGCAAAAAAACAACCAACTCACCCCCCACCGCCCCACCTGCCCTCCTCCCTCTGACGCTGCAGAATAACTTCCATCTCTCATTGACTTGTTTATATCCGCGTTTCGCTGTTTAAAGGAGGTTCAGAGCATTTAGCCGTTTAGCTGACGCTCTTATGTGGAGTGATGTACACTAAGCTGCAAAACTACACACGGTCAGATAAGTCTGCATTCAAGAATCCCACTTTACAGTTTTAGTGTTTAGTGTTATCCAGAGAGAGAACTTAGAAGTTTATATTAATAATGACAGTTGGTAAAAAATGATCTCTCGACTTCCTGAAAGCATTGTCTATTAGTTCAGATGTTCAGAATGACACAGAGGACAGCTACATCTACTTCAGTTCGTGACTTCCTACATTTCCCAGAATGCCTTTTGACAATCCTCAGAGAACGGGCCTGAACTTGTTGCATTCAGCTGTGGGTTATATGTGTCGCTCCTTAATGAGTCGCCCCTTAGGGCGCTTTCACACCTATAGTCCGTTTGCTTTGGTCCCAATCAGTGGATGAGTTCAGAGGTCAGTGTTCACACGGTCCTGTGTTAAGCGAACCAACATTTGTAAGCAAATGACACGCGGTCCTACATGCCGTTCATCTATTGGACAGAACATTTCTGAGAGAAAATCACTTCCTGTCAATCACATTGTCACGGACAACAATGGAGCAACAGCAGCGTATTGCGATTGCGATAGTAGCTCTGGTCTATTCCTCTATTCTATTCTGGTCTATTCCTGCATCAAACTCCATTGTAGCTGCAATGCACCAAACAACAAAATAGACCCAGAAATGCAAGAGACATTGCCAATAGCTGTTTTTTTAACAGTGTTCTAGGGTGTGTTTTTTTCGTCTTCCTCATTTTGGGCCCCACAGATTTTATGAATGCAGGCAGTCGCTCTTAGCTCTTTATCCCTCCTGCCTCGCGGTTCATCTGCCCTTCAGCTTGTGCACTTGCAAACCACCTAATACACCGAATACCTAATAAACTAACAAGCTAACACAGGAGCAAGCTGGCATTCAACTAACGTAGCTGCTAGTGTGATCTCCTTTATCCTTTATGGCTGCAGACCATAAAGTCTCTCTCTCTGTATTCTCTCTCTGTATTTGTGTGATGGCTGTTGACTCCATCGTCTCTTCACAGTCGCCATTTTTTAGATGTCGTCTAGTCAGCTGCCGATGTTGCTTTATGTTCTGGTTTTGTGAATATTTCTGGTTTAAATATTTATGTATCGTAGTTTGGCGGGACGTTATTTTAATTCCCTCAGAGAAGAAGAGCAGTAAGTGTAACTGCAGAGTCGACGGTATTCTACACCCATCTAAACACCTTTCACCTTTCTCTCACTTGTTTTCTATCACTCCTCCAACCGCCCCCCCCCCCCCCCCCTTTCCATCCTCAATCACATGCTTCTCCTGGCGGACTCCGTCGCCTCCCTACACACACACACACACACACTCTCACACACCTCCTGCTCCTCATCCTGACCAACTGACCAATCCGTGAGTGCGTGTGTGTGTGTGTCTGTGTGTGTGTGTGTGTGTGTGTGTGGCGTCGTCGAGCCACGCCTGTGTTTTGTGCACCCGGGTGTTACATGGATCTGTGCCCTTTGACCTCTGTGGAGTGGACCATGTTGTGCTGTACAGTGCTGTAATGTCTGTTTCTGCATGTTTTCAGGCTCTGTGGTGGCAGACCGTGTGCTGGGTGGAGCTGGAACCAGTTCAAACCGGTTCCCAGTTAATTACACTTTAAAACAAACCTCTAAATTAAATCCCTCCTCCCTTTAAAGTGAAATATCTTCAGCAATTTTCTGAACCGGTTTCTCTTAACAGTAAAAGAAAACGATTTTTAAAAAGCACCCACAATCAAACCTGGCCTTTTGTCCTTTCTAAATGAAATCCATCCTTCCTTTAAATTGAAACGTCCTCATTAATTTAGCAGCCGAGCTATCCTGCTCCCCTAATTTCGGTCCTTTGACGCTCGGACTCGACCTCAGGAGCTTTGACCCCCCCAGTCGAATTGGAAAGCCCACCCAAGCAAGACTCTGCTGCGCTGGATGTGATTCGTCACTTTAACGGCGTTCATTTGTCCCCCGGTGGCGGTGACATTGTTCGTCGTCCTGGATGTCCTCTCCTCTCCGCTGCCTCTGGGAAATCTGGCTCTGGTTCCCTTACAGGACCCTCCACTTATTATTTATACTCACTGTCCTTCAATTTCAGCACAATCTTGATGTGATTCACGCTCTTCAAATTGTTGCTTTGTTTCGCTCCTCACAGCGCCGCTCTCTTTCGAAAGTATTTCTAACGTGGCGTCAGTTGTTGGGACGCTTTTATCCAAAACTCCATGAAAGCAGACATTTTCTTTACTTTACTCCTCAATAATTGATCATGATTATGAGCCCAGGGATCCAGTCAACTGTCAATATTACCACATTTACCGTTTACTTTTTAACCGTTTAACCAAAGCTTCCGTCCAGAGCAGTTTACACTGTGTGCAACAGTAGAATAAGCTTTAATTCTTGGATCCAAATTAAATTCCCTGTCCTTCCCCCTGGGGCTTTCTGAAGACACTGAAGCTCTTTTTAGAAAGCTCGGAGCTATCTGTGGAGCTCATCCACACTTTGTGAACCTCCTGCATGTCCTAAATGTCGGCCGCTCAACGCGGTTCGGCGGCTGTGGCGTAGTGAAGCTTCGCTGCCGGTGATGTCACATGCTGCGTCACCGGAGGCGTCATTTCAACATCCATGACTTCGGCCGATAGACAACATAGCAGTAACACGCGAGAGGCCGTTCTGTCTACTGATTATGGATACGAGGAGTGACTAAAACTCTCTAGCTGGAGGTTTCAGACTAAATTCAAGACCTTAATCAAGGCTGAAATTAGCCATGGCACTAATTAATTCATTTGCGTATTCTGTAAACATTTTTCTTATTTGCTGTTGTTGTGTTTTTCTTAGATGTTTGATTTTAAAATGAAGTAATGTGAATTTTATGAATTGCTCGGACTTTTAAAGCCCATCAAGGGACTGTTGGAGTATCTGCACCTGTCCCGTACAGATAAACAAACTAAACTAAACTAAACTAAACTAAACTAAACTAAACTAAACGAGGTATGAGGCTCAGCAGAGTGACGTGTCCATAATCACGATAAAGACTGTCCTCAAGAGTGTTACAGCTTCTATACAACGGTTACCAACAGATGTACTGAAATGTTTTTACTCTCAGTATTTGTGTACAGGAACAAAAACAAGAAAGACTGCTAACCTGGTTAGCAAGAATTGGCAAAGAACCAGTGCAGCCCAGTTCAGCATGCATTATGGGAAATAAAGATGCTACATGAAGCATTTTTAAACATTGTCATTTAGTTTAGGTGTCAAGTTTAATTGACAGTCACCTTGATATAATTATCATAAACAAATGAGACCATGGTGAAGATGGTCGGTCGCCTCTGTCGCAGGTCACTCCAAATGAAGACCACATTTCCCATAAACCCCGTTGCTTCCTGTCGTAAAGAGGACGTTCCTCTTGTCCCCCGGAGTCGCTCTGCATACAGCTGGTTTCTCTTTGTCTTGACTGAAGAGGATCAACTTGCTTCCACCGTCTGCTGCCAGAAACTGTGAAAGCTTTAGCTGCGTTTGCTCTGGAAGAACAGAACCTCTTCCTGTTTTGTGCCGTAAAGCGATCCAGCAGATTTCCCTCCAGATCCACCAGGTGGAGAAACAATGGAGGATGCAGAGTAGAGACTGATAGAGGCTGACGATCGTCTTGCCGATGGTCTCGTTTGTTTATGGTAATTCTACTAATGTCTGAAAATTAATGTGGTGATGATTCATTGATGTTAAAATACACGTAGCACCAATCAGATTTCCTGGCTGAAACCACCCGTTGTATAAATGTGTATGGGATGTATGTTCCTTCACAGCAGCCGCTCTGCACCATACAAATCACGCTTGAATTCATTGAACTGTCTGAGAAACAAGGGACACGTCCGACTCACTGTGGAACCGATCTCCATGACTGTAACCGTCATTGTGTCGATGTTTGAACCGCCATCCTGAACCGTCATAATGATTTCCACGCCTGGGTCTCATCAGAGCATGGCGGCGGCGGTGTTGCTGTGTTCTGATGCTCGTGATGCTCGTGATGCTCGTGTCTGCCGGTCATGCCGACTACATCTGTGGTTGTTTGCTGGTTATGTGATCGCAAAAAGTGACGTGACCGCTGTGGTTTTGTGCACTGTTAAAAAAAAAAGTGCTGAAATAACACAGGAGGAGCCGTCCCAAACTAAACACACAGATGTTTTGATAAATGACTCTACATAGAAGTCACCTTGCACAGAAGTCAAATTAATTTCCTTTATTTGTGTAGGTATGTGGTCAAAATTCGATTTTTCACTTCAAAAATCCATTTTTGCATGCAGTTTCAGATCCCAACTGAACTTTTTCTCCCTTAAAAGCTTCTTAAACTCTTCCAGTCTGACCGGTTTACAGATTTGAACTGGGGGACTGGAAGCTCAGTCCTGTCTGCTAGAGCTGAAACGATTAGTCAATCAACAGAAAATTAATCTATTACAATTTTGATAAGCGATTAATCGTTGTAGTCATTTATCAATTACAAATACCCCAAATTTGCTGGTTACAGCTTCATAAATGCTAAGATTTGCTTACTTTTTTCCATTTAATATCATTATAAAATTCATACTTTGGGGTTTTTTGGCTGCTGGTCAGACTAAGTAAGCAATTTTAAGAATCACTTTGGGATCTGGTAACTTGTGATTGGCATTTGTCATTATTTTTGACATTTTATAGCCTATGTGATTAATCGATTAATCCAAAAAAAAGAATCGGTAGCCTAGATTGATCGATAATAACGGCAATCATTAGTTGCAGCCTCACTGTCAATCAGCCAATCAATTCAATTTCATTCAAGAAATACCGTAATAACTGAAAAACTAAAAAAAAACCAGCTTGAAATATATTATTCCTGTTCTGACACATAGGACATTTGGAAACAATCTCTTACAAAACTGCTGATTTTTCATGTGATCGTCATACTTGTGTGTTTCCAGTCAGACGAAACAGATTCTGTGTTATTTCAGCACATCTGGTTCAGGAGTGTGACGTCATGTTGTCGGTGGATCTTTGTGATGTGAGGACTTTGTTGTTGTTGTTGTTGTTGTTGTTGTTGTTGTTGTGCCCTTTTCGACTGTTTGCTGCTGTGCCGTTCTGACCCACTAGGGGACGACGATGCTGAAGCGAGCACAGAGTGCAACATGGCCGCCGTGTCGCCCATTCCCAAAATAGTCACTACGCCCATCAAAGAGGACGTCAGCCGGGAGGAGGAGAGCTGCAGAAACGAGTGGGGTAAGAAACACACACACACACACACACACACACACACACACACACACCATTCTCTTTCCTTTTCTGTATCACACACACAAACGTGTAACTGTAACTGTCTCTCTCCTCTGAATCACACACACCTACAGCATGACTCTCTTTCCCTCTCTCTGTCCCAGGGGATTTAACATGATGAGGCAGGAGTCGCTCACCCTGAAATAGCACAAGGCATCGTTACATCACATCCTGTGTATTAGTAAATGTGATGAAACAGTGACGGAGATAGGCAGATGTTAAATAGGTTACTCATCCCACACGGAGCGATAAAGCGGTTACACTGTGAAAGAGGCATGCGTATTTAAAAAAAGAAAAAAAGATAAAGGTTAAAGACTCATGTTGGTGACATTAAATACAATTTGTGCTGTTGGCAAATCACCTTTAAAGTGCAATAAATTCACTAAAAACATCTTTACCTTCAATTTCAGGCAAAAAAAACTGATTTCACGCACCCACATTTTTACTTTTACATGCAGCATCTGTTTTGATAACTGTGGGTGTGTGATTTCCATTCACAACAGAGTTTTGATTGACAGGTTGACAGCCAATCACAGACTGGAGGTGACCACACATGGAAACTGTTGCTGATATCCCAAAAAAAAAAAAGCTTTCTTGAACTGGATATGGGTTGAATCACTGTTGTGTTACAGCAATCAGACGGACGCATATTTTGTTGAAGATTATTACTTGAATAAATCTCTGTTTCCCCGGTTCCTCCTCAGGTTCAGGGCCACAGGAGCAGAAGTCTCCGGTCCAGGAGTCGACGCCCACCAAGCCCGTCCAGAGCGTCGCCCCGCAGGCCCGCGACTCCGCCAACTTCTCCGTCTGGGAGTCCGGGACAGACAGCCTGGTCGACCTGTGGGACAGCGGCTGTGCGCCTGGCGCCGCCCCCTCCCAGTCCTCCCACCTGGTGGACTTGATGGGCGACACCCCCGACGCCAAACCCGCCAACGCCTCGCTCCCCCCCGCCGCCGCCGCCGCAGCAGCCGGCGTCCGGCCTCAGCCGCTCCTCAGCTTCGACGAGATGATGGACGGGACGTTCTGCTCGAGCTCCGGGGCCGAGGACGACCCCTCCAGCCTGGTGGACGTGGCCGGCTCCGACCAGATGACCCTCAGCTACCAGCATGCGCTGCAGCACGCGTCGGGCGAGGGGCAGGAGCAGGAGCTGGATGACGGACAGCTGCTGATGACCAATGGGGAGACGCTGCTGAAAGAAGGGACTCAGGTCAGAGATCCTGCTGCCGCTGTGCTGAACATCAGACAGGAGGTTTCTGTCTCACTGTGTATTCATAGATGTTTTCTTTCTCCTCCTGTCTGTCTTCTGCCTGTCTGTCCGTCCATACAGGCCAGTGAGGGCTATTTCAGCCAATCACAGGAAGAGGAATTCGGCCAATCAGATGAGTGCTCGGCTAAACCTACGCCAGTCTTTTATAACAAGCCACCAGGTGAGATACTTATCTGAAAATCAGGTTAACAAAATCAGTAAAGTTTCAGCTTTGTTTCATTTCAGTTTTAACAAGGATACAATATACAAAGCAATACAAAAACATTATAAATTTTAAAAAATTACAATATTCCCAGTAAATATAACACACAGCATGCACAGACAATTAATTATGGGATGAATGACCTGTAAAGTTTTGAGTTGTGCGTTCGGACCATAGACTGTAAAAACCGATGTAAAAAAAAAAAAAAAACGAAGTAGTGAGTGACGTCACCTATAGGTTTCTGAAGGGACGTTTTGAAGCAAAAAGTTTGGGTTTATGGTCGCCGCCATGTTGACATTTTTTGGAGCCGGAGCCTGCTATTGGTCCGTAATCTGCGACCTGTCGATCACGAGGAAAACAACCCCGTTTTATAACCGTCATCCCGTTAATGACATAATTATTTAGAAAATCGCCATATGGACACACATTAGAAGAAGTGAAATTAGCTACTGAGACCAAAACCGCTTTTTGAAAAAATTAGGTACAGCCAAGTAAATATTAAGGTAATGGTTCGCTTTTACAGAATAAATGTCGTCAACAAAAGTCACCACAAGAAGTAACGCAAAAATGTTAATGTGTGTGTGTGTGTGTGTGTGTGTGTGTGTGTGTGTGTGTGTGTGTGTGTGTCTCCAGAGATTGACATTACGTGCTGGGACACGGACCCCGTGGTTGACGAAGACGACGACTAAACCGGCCAATCAGAAACCACCACCGGACCAAGAGGAAGTAGGGAGTGCACATCATCAAGAAGCAGATTTTTCTAAAAAACAAAACACAAACAAAAAAAAGTAATAACAAGTCTTGCATCAAAACAACTTCTGTATAATCTTCTAGAGGAAAAAAAAAAAAAAAAAGTTAGCCACCGAAAAGGGGTTTGAGTTATCGTTAAAGATGCTAATGGGTTGGAAAGCTCGTTTTAAGACTTTTTTTTTTGTGTGTGTGTGTTTGTTATTTTATTTATTTGTTTTTTCTTCTTTTTTTTTTTTTGCTATGCAGATGTAATAGCTGGGAGCGGGGGACTTTTGTTGGTGTATTTGATTTATTACTCAGCAAAGTAGCGCACAGCTGTATGTTAGAGACAATGAAGCCCTGTGTACGGCAGCTAGCCTGCACACCTAGTCGATAGTGCTTTAATAAAATAACCCCCAATACTAACTACTATTACAATGGATTATTACAGCTGCCATATACAGTATATCCTCCTTCTTTCCATTTCTCTTTTACCTCTTTTCTACCTCCCTCCTTCCCTCAACACCGCAAAAAAATATTTAACTCCGCAAGTCGACTCATTTTGCATTTAGTCTCAAGATCTCGCTTTATTTAAAACTCACTTTTGTCCAACTTCTTTTTAAAATAAAATTCTCTAAATAGTTGATGGTGTTTTGAAGAAGGCAAATCTGCTTTGGAATCGAGTTAAATGATCTCACCCTGTTGGCCTTTTTTCACTTGTGTTTGTTTTTTAAAAGTAAGATTTTAAGACTGAATTCAAGATTGAATGACTTGTAAACATGGATGTTTTTTTTTTTTTCAGTGTAAATTTTTTTCCCCTCTGCCTCCTTCTGGATGAACAGTGTCTTCTACACCAGCTCTGCCCTGTGCCTGTCGCCCCACTGACCTATTTACACTAGTAAAAAAAAGAAAAAGTACAAAAAAAAAAAGAAAACGTCGTCTTTTTTTTGCATCTGACTTCAAAGTGTGTTCTAGATTAATAGAGATATTTTTGAAGTATTAATAGTTTTTTTGGGGAGGGGGGAAATCTGGCATCGAATCTGGCGTTAGGACGAGCCAGGTGAGTCCTGAAGCCAGATTCAGCCTGCGCATACTAGAAAAAAAAAATTGAATATTTATATTATTCCTATTCTTCTAGAGAAATATCTCCAAGGCTAGATAGATGTGAGAAGTCACCTGAAAATGAAAAAGAGAGGATCTCAGCGCCATACACATTCATATTCTACATATTTTGGGACGGCAGTGGGCCCAGTACCTGTTAGGAGGTGGGTGGGGTGAGGTGGGTGGGGTGGGGTGAGGTGGGTGGGGTGGGGTGGGGTGGGGTGGGTGGGGGGGTGCCTTGCCTTGTCTAATCCTGTCTAGATTTTAATTTTAATGTTCACTTAACAGCAATTAGGCCTCACTGTCCCGCTCATGGTCCGCAGAGAGAGAGACAGGGAGGGAAGGACAGGCTGTGCAGGGACAGATGGAGGAACCGGTTTTAAACTAACTTGGGCCACACAGTACTTGCAAATATTGTTCAAGTAATCTGCGTGGAGTACCAGATGAATTAAGCTTAAGATAGTGTCAGGTAAGTTATGAATCACAGAAAAGTATAATAAATTGACTTTCATATACTTTACTGTGGCGGTATAAAACTCTCTGGCACTGATAGTATTTTCCTGTGTGGCAAACCAGGCCCGATATGGGACCTAAAGCAGGATAAATTGAAAAGTATTCGCAAATACTGCTGACTAAGTCTGGTGGGAAGAGAGGAAGAAAAGAAGGGAGGAAGAGAGGAAGGAAAGAGGAGAGGACGGGAGGAAGAGAGGAAGGGAAGGCAGCAGGGATCAAATAAGGATGAGCAGAAGCTGAAGTGGGACTGGAGGTCTGCGGTGTAAATTTGGACTCTTCTAGGAACTAGTCCTGAGAAGTGGAGACGCCTCCTGTGTTAATAGTTAATAGAAAGTTTCCAACAGTTTCAGGAAGTTGATGTACTTTTCTATGATTGACAGCTCGCCTGACATCTGAACCCCCCCCAGTCCCCCCTCCCCTACCCCCCCACCCCATCTAGTCCTCCAAGCAGTTCAAAACAAAAGCTAATAATTATTTCCAAATCCTACCTGACCCAGGTCTGCTGCCCGACTGCTTTTGTTCTGTGCCAATGCAAAAAGTACCGTCTGTATTTGTCGTTGTGTTGTTTAGCCGACTCTCTCCCTGGAAGCTGGAGGAAACACAGATGAGTGGGGGAGGGGAGGGAGGGGGGGGGGGTTATATTTTTAATACCTGTCAAAAAAAGTGTGCTAGAATTGATATTCAGGATCTTTTTTGAATATTAGCAGCAACAGCGGTAGTCTTTCTGTTGTAAATTCCTGTAAAAATAAACTCCTACTAGGCAATAATAATTGTATCTAGAGAACTCGGATAGTGATTGTGAAAGAAGAACAGAGCCGAAGTTTCTCCGAAGCATCGCAGATTATTTGGCTCATTTTTATTTCCAGTGAACCAAAGACGATCCCAGTGTTAAGATGCTTTTGGGGAACCGGCCACAGAACGGTGAAGGTTGATTTATACCTCTGCGTTTTCCATGATCAGAGGGAAAGTCTTTGAGAGGAAGTCTTGACCGGACCCAACACACACTAAATGTGAAGCAAATGCTGGAAAAGGCACAAATTAGTGCGACACCATCTCCCACAAAATTACATGAAATGAGCAGAAACTCTGAAACACAAATTATGAGAAGATTACGTTCCTCCACCAGGAAAGGATTATGTGACAACAGCAGGAATTGGACATAGCATTTTCACCTGTTTGCCATGTGAAAAATGAAAACGGTTAAATTTAGGCAACTAAAACAACCTCAGATAAAGTTAGGGTGAGGTTTAAACAACTAAGACTTTGGTTAAGGTCATTGTTAAGGTTTTGGTCTTGGTTAAAGGTCCCATATGGTGTAAAGCAGGACTCCCCTTGCCTCTGTGATGATAAAGCAGTTGGATGGTCTATCTAAACATGGTGAAAGTATCAAAACGCACGGTCGCCAGCTAAATCCACACAATCCATATTAGAAAAGCGAGCCTCTAAACGAGCCGTTTGGACTTCCGTAACTTTGTGGCGTCACAAAGGTTCGCTCATTATCATTTTTGTAAGAAATAATAGACTAACAAAGTGTTTTTTTCAAAGCGGTTGAGCGGTTGTCATTGTTTATTAACCGGAGAGTTTTCCCTACCTGTAGCTGCCGGGCCGCGGCGTCTCACGTTTCACTCTCGAAACGGTTAGCCAATCAGAACAGAGGGGTCGTTAATATTAATGAGCCTTAAAGACACGGCGACAGAAACAGCCTGTTCTTGGTAAGGCTCAGAGAGATGCTGGAAAATGAATGTGTAAAAATGGATTGAGAGTGTTTTTGGTTCATGACACCACACACACAGCTTTGAATGGACCTCAAGACACAAAATAAAACACTGGGAAGTGGAGAATATGGAACCTTTAAATAAGAAAAACTTAAGCTGAAAATGAAAACCTCCCTCATAGTAGAAAAATTGACGACCTCCACACCCTCTACACTCTCCACTGCTATTTCAGTGTTAAACTACTTCTTGTTTCTAGTCGTGTCTCCTCCATCTAATCCTTTCCTGGTTTGGAAACACATTTCTCTGACTTTTCCTGCACGGAGCTCGTTATTTGCATTTTAAGACTTCGTGCTCATTTCACAAAATTTCAAAATGTTCACAAAATTGGCTTACTTAAATAGTCTAATGGATCAAAATCAAGCACTTGGCTCTAATGCTGCGTTCAGGTCATATCAGACTCACTGTAAATACGAGCTGCCGACTGGGAAAAACCTTCCACATCAGCCTGCGAGCGGTGATGACGAGTGGGACCTGTGGGAATGTTTCGTAGGCTCCAATATCTCCCACTGGGTGTCATGAATTACAATGAAGTGTGTCAACAGAGGCGGCGAACGAATCCACCGATCGGCCGTCCGTGGTAATAAAAATCTAAATTATCAGTTTTATTCACCTGAATACTGTCGGCTCTACTTGTTTTTGGTTGATCTTAAATATTATTTTGGATGCGGGCATTCCGATGAGTTAAACATGCGAACGCTTCCAAGTTGTAGCAACGACATGTCTTCCCGTTCTTTCGCTTCTTCCCATGTGACCTGAACGCAGCATAATGATCATGCATTTACTTCTGATTGGTGGAGCCGACCGCATGCAGGCTGTCGGCTTGCAGACCCAAAATGGGAATAAACAGCAGTAGAAAGCAGTGATGAAAACTGTCTGCACTTTAGGGACAAACCCCAGCAGCTGCAGCTCTACACCGGCAGCAGAGGGTCTCCCAAAAACACACACGGAGACATCTTATTGGTCAGTTTAAATGTTTACTGCACAACCAAACACAGCAGTGAAGAAGCCCTGTACAGCATGGATTAGGCAGAGGTATGAATGAAGCCTTGGCTGGTGACAGCAGTGGTTCTCAACCAGAACAGAAAACAGCAAAGTGACACCAAATTATAATCAGAGTGACAAGAAACACAGTGAGCTGCTGGTTTAGACCAAATTTGGAGTCATTTGGAGGAGAAAAGTGGATTATAAACTCACTGGATAGAATTCCCATGAAGAAGAAGTATTTGTGTTTGATATCTGGATGAAATCTCCAGATACATCTGAGTACAGTCTGGGTTTTATTCAAACTATACAGTAATCTATTACAGAATTATTTGTTTTAAGATTATGTTTGATTCAAATTATGATCTGTAATCTACTGGATTACTCCAAGGCAGTTACACAATCTGATTAATTTGAGTTTATTTCGATCCATGATAAATGACTTAATACATTCTGATTTACAGACTGTAATTTCAACAGCCGTTGTTTGAAAAGAGACATTTACTTTAATAAAAATCATTGCCAGCACAAAAATAAAAGTAAAGTATGGTACACACACACACAGACTGGCTTCTCTATAATTTAGAGATACTGAATAATACATTTCAGATATTGATTTTTTTTTCACCTCCAAGATGTCTATATCGCATTTTGGAAAAGACGTCTTCATTTCCAGATCTGTAAAAAGTTGTTTTATATCTGTAATCTCACAAACCAAATGCCTTCTTACCGTTAAAACCTATTTCCAATCAGTTATTTTTTTCTATCTATCTGCAAAAGTCTCATTTTCCTGTGACTCCAAAGCCTTGACTAAACTTAATCCATCATGAATTAAGGTTTCTACAGCCTCAAGCATATTCAGATGATTATTGATTTTACCAACAGGGTAAAACACCATCGGGTTTAGTTCACACATGCATTATAAACACATAAAATAATAAAAATAGTCCTTCAGAGGCATCTGATACATCAAGGGCGATCAGTGGGGGGAAACAGATGACAGCTACTATGTTTTTATAATCTGACAGCTGTAATCCCATCATATTAAATCAACGCCCATGCCCCAGCGCTGCTTGGCGTATCGGTTGAGAACCACTGGCTGGAAAACGTGAGAAGAGCAGAGTGTGTTTTTGTGCTGAGTCGGCCAGAGAGCTGCTTGTTTCTGCTGTGTGACGTTCCTCCGCTGCTGCACTCGCTTTCCGTTTGATTTTCAGTGCTTTTTCTCTGTCTGTCCTGTCCACTGTTCCACTGAGTTACTCCACAGTGCAGTTCACTCATCCTCCACTAGATGACCCAGACGTATTGTGTGTACAGTCACTCCGCTGCTGGACTACCTCTGCACTGTTACTTTCTGAGAGGATGTTTGTCCGTTCCTTGTTTTTTTTCCTCTTCCAGATGTTTCACAGTAGTCTTAATATCCGATTTTTCAGTAGAGACGTAGCATCGCCACTAACTCTTCAGTGATATTTTTGATTGTCGTCTATGATAATCTATAACCTTTGTAGCACTTTTCCTTCCTGTGGTGTTTAGAATAGATTTCCCATGGTGCAACTCTCCCCAACACGGCTTTAGACTGTCTTTTGTTCCTGTCTGCCTGACTCTGACTGACAGGACGGCTAAACTCCAATCAGACAGTAATGACTTGTGAAGGGAGCTTCGCAGGGAAGATGAAACGTTTCCACCAGGCAGACGCAGCTTCTAGCTTTTGAAAAACGCGCGCTTTTCAACGTCCCACAATGCACCATTCACAACGCTGATGTTTCCCAGTGCCATGAGCCGCTCCCTGCGCAGGTTTCCCATCAATATCAACCCATGCAGGGTTTAGGGAACTGGAATTTAGCTTAAGATCTCCCTACAGAAAACAGACTGCCTGTCTGTCTTCCCACTAAGGATTCCTGACTACGCCTGGCGGGAAGCGATGACCTCCAGGTCGCGTCACGCTTGACTCAAAAATACTGCTGAACAATACAGCTATTTGCCTTTTATGCAGAATGAAATTATTGGCAATTTCAGGCCCAAACAGCTGCACCCCTTCGGCTCGGTCAGACCTGGTTTAAAGGTCCCAAGTTATTCAGATTTCATGGCTTTGTTTTCAAATCTTCTCTCTGCCTCAGGATCAGAATAATGTTCTTCACGATGTTTTGCAAATACATGTGTGTTTAGTTAAAAGTTTAATTAGTTCAATTGAATAAATTTGAAGACTAAGTCCTGATTGGCCGACAGCAGCAGCTCCTCTAATTCAAATGAGGTAAACCTGCAGAGTGGAGGCTTTCCAGTTCAGATGCCGCAAACTGGCCTGATTGGACGGATTTCAGTCATTCTTTAGTGAGTAGAGCCAATCAGGACCGAGTCCAGTTGTGATGCGTTAGTCTGAAACTGCCTGGAAAAAAAAGGTAGAGTTTTGAAAATGCAATAACTTTAAATTTAACTGCTCAAACAAAATCTAATTTTAACAATGTCTTCATTGAACATCTTTGATCATATATGTTTATAAATAGAGGAGAATGTGAATTCCTGTAACATGGGACCTTTAGATGTTCCTGCTGAGTCGAGCTCTGCTCTCCTAGCTGCTGCTGGTGATCCTTCATGTCCCGCTTTGACTTCAACCCAGGAGCAATAAAGACGATAAATCATTGTAGTATTTTCATGTAAATAGCTTTGACGGACTGATTTTATTAATCCTTATACCGAATTACAACTTATTATTATTATTACTATTATTGCTGTACCACTAACACTTCTTTGTACCTTTGACCCTGATTGGTTGGAGCGTTTTGAGGCTCGTTTATCTCTGAGACGGAGCGAGGCGTTCAGGGGGTTTGACACGACGTTTGATTGGATGAATTTCGTCTCACCGACTTCCTCGGCTTCCCTCGGTGCAGCGGTCTGGTAGCTGAGGAGACGGGACGGGCCGGCCGGTAATTAGGCTGAGAGATGGGAATGCTCTAGAGGTCGACCAATTTATCGGTCGGGCCGATTGATTCGGGACAATTAGAGCTTTTTATAATCACTCATTAATCAGGTGGTATGAGTGTTGGTGACGCTCTGTGACAGCGACTCTCAGCCAGAGTCTGCCGGGTTTCATACCGACTAAACACGGCATCATTTCACTGATTATTTTGTTTAGTCTGGTTGAAAGTGTGCAAATCAGTGAAATGCTGCTGTAGTGTTTGGCTGGAAGGAAAACCTGCAGCCTCACATGGAGAACCGCTGCTCTGTGATGTGTCAAAAATAAATCCCCCAGTGTTTCGGGGGCCGGGATATAACCGCATTCTCCCGTATTTGAATATTTAGACGGATGCATACTGTAGGTAAACCTCTGTGCGCCTCCCTATGTCCCTCTGCATCCCCTCCGCTGCACCGCTGGGTTTCTACATATGAGATTTCCCTGAGACTCTCCTAACCCTGCATCTTTAACAGTGACCGAGCGCCTTTCTGCCCAATTTAAATGTCCTCCCTCCTTCAAACAGCTCCTGGTAGTGTCTATTACTCTCTCCCCTCTGCACTACAAGGAGAAATACTACTACTCTACTATTACAACTACAACAAATACTACTACTCCCCCCCCTATCTCCCTCTACAGCAAGGCGTAGCCGCTCCTTTTGTCTCTTTCTCTTTCTCTCTCAAGACGTTTTTCCTCTTTCTTTTTTCATTTGTACTTTTGTGTTTTTTTATTTTCCTCTTTCTCCTCCTTTTTCCGTCCGCTTCTCACACGCTCTCTTTTTTGAAATAAGCACAAGATCTTTTGTGACATGCTCAAGTGCTGATGTACTGTATGTTAATAAAAGACTTCAAAAAACCTCCAAACCGGCCTGTCAGAGTGTTGTTGTTGTTGTTGTTGTTGTTGTTGTGTATTTGTCTGGACTCCTGTAACACACTGTAAGTACTCATTGGGTTTGCTTTATTTGTGGGATATGCTACATTTTGTCTTCTTTTTGAGTATATCCCTCTAAGTTCAAAACACTGATTCCCTGGATTCCTGTATACCAGAAGTGTGACCAAGTCAACTTTGCTCGAGTCCCAAGTCAGTCTCAAGTCTTGAGGAACAAGTCTCAAGTCAAGTCTCAAGTCTAAATGTAGATTAACAAGTCAAGTCAGAACAAATCAAGAGTCCAGTATCAATTTAATATCTTAAAGAAAACTAAATATCTAGGACTTTTCAATGCAATATGGTTTTAATAGGATAAAAACTTGGTAAGAGCATCATGAGTTTGATTTTTATAATCAGTTTCAACTTCAATAAATTCAATCATTCCATACAAATTCAGAAAACAGAATTTAAATTCAGTCGTCTGCTGGAACAAATCTCATCACTTTCAATCTGAGTCATTTACACAAACACAAGATCTCAAGTCAAGACTTTAGAAACCTTTTCAAGTCATCAGAGTACAAGTCAGAGTCAAGTCCCAAGTCACCAGAACCCAAGTCAAGTCAAGTCTCAAGTCTTCTCTTCATGCATCAAGTCAAGTCTCAAGCAATTAAAATTGTGATTTGAGTCTGACTCGAGTCCAAGTCATGTGACTCGAGTCCCCACCTCTGCTGTATGCATTTTTATTTTTGTCCATTTTCCTGACGATCTTATCCGGGGCCACTTGTAGTGAGCGAGCAGCAAAGAGTTCGGTGTCTTGATCAAGGACAATTCAGACCTATTGATTGACACATTGACATGTTATCCTTCCTCAGAAAGTCTATTTGAATTTGAATGAATATGAGATTTTCATATTTTTAACCTGATTGGAAGGAGTATGCTTCTGTATGGGTGTAGAAAATTCTACAGCCCTCGAGCCCTTTTCAAAATCAATTAGATAAACTGAAAACTGCTTGTTTTTTCAGCTCGGTGTTCACCTGACAACAGCGATATGAAGGTCCATTTGTCTATTTGAGTGGGATATGTGCTCCAATTAACACAAATGGACTGACCTGCTATCAACTGGCTTCGGAAATGGATCTCGCCTACAGACTGCAGCGAAGGCAGGAGGGGCAAAAGTGCTTTTTCCCATTATGAAAATAAATGACATACTGAAGCGTTTTTTCTGTGTCGAGTGCAATCCCATTCACTGTGGAAGCAAAAACAGGAGGGTAACTCTGAGCAGGCACTGCTCTGGTTTCCCACACAAGGTTTTTTAATTCAGCGGCGGTGGATTGAAGAGACGTCGGCGCCGTTGACTTCGTTAAAGTCCGTCCAAGAATGTGGGACTTTCAGAGCCGCTTTAACTCACAGGCAGACACCGAACACAAAGTAGCCGCAGTAAAATCTACAAGAGAGGAAGAGACAGTCTGCTTTCTCCCCCGTGACTTCTCGGGGGCGGCGAGGACACGGTTTCTCGCTACATCATACCTTCATGACAGAACATTCACAGCGTGTGTGTGTGTGTTTGCATCTATTTATATTAGATGATATAGTTACAAAGTACAAAACTCCCCAATGTACTACCATGACTCCATAATTCGGACAAATATTTCGTCACTGTCGGGTGAAACCTCCTATCTCCAAAATGTCAACTTTTCAGGAACGAAAGGAAGAAAAACAGCCTTGCTTTTAGCTTGACTACCACATATATTAGATCAGTGGTTCTCAACGTGGGGTCCGGGGGCCACCAGGGGTCCTTCAGGAGGTTCCAGGGGGTCCCAGGCAAATTGATGAATTGTTAAACTTCAGCATTATTTCATTTACAAGAAGCGAACACAATTAGAGAATGTAGAAGAATGACTGTTTTGATCATAGTTTCTCTGTTATCTCTCTACCTACAACACAGATAGTCATGGGATTCTGGACAAAATCATATCTGACAATAAAGATATTCTCAGATTTGGGTCCGAGAGACAAAATCTCATCAAATGGGGGTCCGTGGCCCTAATGTGGACTAAATTAGGGGTCCTTGATATGAAAAAGGTTGAGGATCACTGTTTTTGATTGTTTGCTTTTGAAACAGTTTTATAGGACCAAGAGTTTAACTATTTTCTCAGCCTATAGAGGAGCATGCAATCAAAATCACCACAACTGTGAGTTACAAGGTTTTCACATGACGACAGCGATTTGTCCCATGCTGCTCACTCTTTTATCTACATTGATTTTTTTCCCCCACTTGACAATCCTTGTACTTGCTGTTTTAGTTCAGTTAGAAACCCGCAGTGATAAAATAAGCACACACAGAAAAAGAAAAAAATACAGTTTTTTTTTCAGGTAAAAAAATAAGCAGCATGCTTACAGAAAGAAATAACCACACAAAGAAATAAACAAAAAATCAAAATGGCAAGCAAAGACACGTCTGAATGGGATAATAAGAGTCTGACAGCAGGACACAACATGGTGGAAAACGGTTCGAACAAAAACGCCTTGTGTTGCAGAAAATGAAATTGGGGAGGTGGGGGGGGGGGGGGGGGGTGTGAGAGTGTGGCAGTGAGTGGGAGGCTGTGTGAGTGCGTTCACCATAATTATCAGTGTGTGTGATGATCCGTGGACGTTGTTTTGTCCTCATGGAGAGACAGAAACCGTCAGAAGTGCAGTCAGACAGCCGAAGTGTCCCCAGCAGTGTGTGTGTGTGTGTGTGTGTGTGACTGTCCGTGTGTGTAAGGATAAGCTCATAACTATCTGAATGGAAGGATCTGTGCAGCAGCTGTGATTGTGCTTATGTGTTGATTTGTCCTCACAGACTCTCAGAGTGATTATGCAGTTGGACTAAAGAGCTGCATTTTCTCACTGGCAGCCATTGTATTAGTCCCTCGCTCATCCATCCTGCGTTATAGTGCCGCAGCCGACTCTTTCACGAGCGATACAGTAGAACCAAATCGGTGCAAAACGACTAAAATAAAGCTTGAATGTCTCCAACACCAAAAAGGAGAAGAGAAAGAGAGCGAAACTTGATTTTTTCCAAACAATTGCTCTTTAGGGGGAGCATTAATTCAGCAAGCATGCAATTACACACATCTCCATGTATGTAATTGTCCTTATATATTGATTTGTCCTCAGCCACAGTGATGATACAATTCAACCAAATAACTAAATATCCCCAATTAGCTTCAGCTGACTGATTCTGATCTCCCCAAAATGGCAACTGGCACCAGCTTGTACCTGACACCTGATCGAGGCCAATGGAGGGCTTTCAGGTGACGTAACGTGCCTCCAGCCTGGCGGCCATATTGGAGGTCCACAGCTTTTGGGCAGCAGCCGTAAACAGACTGCATTTTTAAACTTTTGACTCTGCTGTCTCAAGAGTGTGGGATAGACATGGTTAATTTCTGTGTTGTTTTTGACTGGGAACTGATCATTATGCCACTGATACATCTGATTGATTTTGTGTTTCGATATTTGCACACAAGCTAACGCATGTATTAGCAGCTAGCGTACTTGGTTAATGCTAGCATTAAAGGATAACTCTGGCCATTTTTGACCTGTACCATATTTTCCCGTCCTTTTCCATCATACTGATCAAAATCTTGTTAATTGCTTCACTATGGAGCTATTTACATCTTGCTTGCCTGGGTGTGCAGCTCCCTGATACAGTCCTAACAGTCAAAGCATGTCCTTTTCAACACATTTGACGCTCACTCAATGACCTGAAAACTTTCACTGTTTATTTTGCACTATTTCTCACAGTGGAGGCACAAGAAATGTCATTCTACCCTGTTGAGTGGTGAGGCAGTGAGTCTTTAATGTTGGAGCCGAAGCTGTGGCGCATGTAGAATGTAGGCTAAATGAGGAAGTGCTAAATCAATGGCCAAGGTAGCACTGAGAGTGTACAAGGCATATTTTTTTTATAATTTTCATTTTCAACTATTGATTGACATGTCTCATTACAGAGCGAGCAATCAATGTGTACAAAAAGACATAGTTTGGTGCTTTTGGGGTTGGTTTTTGGGGGGTTAGTTACCGTTAGGACTGTATTGGAAAGCGTGTGTTAACGAGATTTTGGTCAGAATCGGTCAGATTGATGGAGAATGATGGTGAAATACGGTCCAGGCCGAAAATGGACAGAATTTGCCTTTAACATCGGATGCTTTGCTAAATGAGCTTGCTGGCTAGTTAGCTAGCTAACAGTTTGTTCAGGTTAACTGAGCTGACTCTTCTCAAGCTACAACTCAGAGTGTTTTGGAGTAGAGACTAGAGCTAAAGACAAGACAGTTTACTGTGTCACAGTAACCTACATTTGGAAACAAATCCACCTTATCACACTATTTACTTCTGATTATAATGTTACTGAGTAGAGCTACAGCAACAACACAACAAGCGTCTTCAGCTATATCTCTTTTTATCTCCTCCAGCTTGGTTGTTATATATTTAGCCGTTATTTGCGCACAGCCAGTTCTCCCCTGCGCCTCCATGATGACATCAGACGTGGTTGCTCAGAGATTTGTGACACAATTGCAAAGCAAGTTTCCAGTTCCAGCTGTGCATGATGTAATTATGGGCGGGGCTAGGGGACTGCGTGGTTGCCGCTCCAATCAGAGGGCAGCAGGGAGAAAAGAGGGGTGCCAGTGATCCAGACGTTGCCATGGTGACTTGACAGAGCATTGGTTAGGGAGGCTGATGTTCCCTCTTTACTACATGTAAACAAGGCAGAACACGTTGCCAAGCAACACACTGTCGCAGATGCCATCCTGGGCTTAATATTAGAGGGCTGAGTCAGGTTTGATGGAAGAGGTGGTGTGTCATTGTTTCTCTGTTTTGCTGCTGTGATGTTTAACAGTATGTCATCCAGTCCCAGCAAATGCAACACTGGTCATCAGACTCCCTCATAGTTGTCAAGGAAACTTGATAATTGTGTCATCACTGTCTTGACTGATTTCAACGAATATACCTTGATGCCACTCTGTCAGTTGTAAAGACAAGATTTTTACAACTCATCTCTCTTCCTGCCAGGCACATGGAAATAAAAGTTCTAAAAATTTTTTTAAAAAAGCACATAGACATACAACCCAACCAAATTAAATCAAGGCTGTTCAGATCTCACACACAGTGGTCAAGAAAAAGAAAACATGACAAGATGTGAGATTACTGTATGTAAACAAAGCGTTGGTAAAAATGGTAAAAATACTATCTCAATATGTACTTCAATGCAGCACTTCATGTACTCATATCACTGTTGTCAGGACTAAAACCTGTAACAGAAATTACTGTTGGAAAATACAATTACGCACTGACCAGTGCAAGAAGTGCGTAGGCGGTCATGTCATTTAATGGACAGTTGAGTCACCTCCATGAATAGACTTATATATATGTTCACTTTACATACAGAGCACGAACTGTGCTCCTCACATAATAAGGAGACATTGTGGCTGGCTTGGACTTTGATCTTTTTAATTGACATCTCACATGGTCCTTTATGGGTTGAGGATGTTCCATAACACTTGAAACCCATTCAAAATCCATTTAATACTATATATAAACTGCATCTGCATCATATCAGAAATGAGTCTGTTTTATATACATTTTTTGAGAAGTTGACTGATTTGGAGATGCAAAGTTTTCATCGGACAGTAGCGGTTCCTGTACCAGTTGTCCTTAGTGATTGTCGAAACGTGATTTAGAACAAATCCAAACTTCTCTTTGGTACAAAAATATCTCAGATATACAATCAATATGAAAGTACAGGTCAGTACAGGACAAAACGACAGATATAAAGTGAACAATGAAAATAGAAGCTCTAAGATGTCATACTATCACTGCTGAAAAAGCTTTGCGGGGCCCGTCTCTCTTTCTCTCTCCTCAGATCTTTTATTACTAAAGAATACATTACGGTTGTGGAAATAGTCTTGAATGGCATCTCTCTCTGTGTCCTTCTCCTTCTCTCTCTCCTTCTCTCTCTCTCTTTATATAACCTCCCTGGCTGAATCATCATGGCCATATGGTGTTTGTCTCCCTGTTGAAATGCACTTCTTAATATTGAAATGCATCCCATGTTGCGCAGTCCCTTTCTCAGTTGTCTCAAGGCTCAATATTACTTATTTAAATGCACTAAGTATAGCATTTTAACATCAATAAATCATTACCACATTCACTTTGAGACATAAGTATAATTATGGTAAACAAACGAGGTCATCACAGAGAAGATTCCCCTAGCCTCTAGGTCGGATTTGGAGGGAAATCTGCTGGATTGCTTTATGGCACAAAACGGGAAGAGGGTGCTGTTCTTCCAGAGCAAATGGAGCTAAAGCTTTCAGAGTTTCTCATAATGGCAGATGGAGGAAGGAGTGAAAAGGCCAATGGAAAAATCATTTCCAGCATATTTATCGTCTTTATCCTCGCAAAGAAGGCAAAGCCAGGGAGAGGGAGGGGGGAGCAACAGGGTTTATGGGTCTTAATTTGGAGAAACACAAGCACAAACACTGAGATAGAGGATACCAGTCGTCTCGACCACGGTTTCATTTGTTTGTTTGTTTGACAATGAGGTATTGATGTTTAAAAAGGCTGCACGAAGCACCTTTAAACTGTCTCCACTTCATCTCCATCCACCTTTCGTGACTGAAGTGGATTAATAATGTGAACTCAACAAGGGCTCACAGCTTTCACCCGGATTCACCTGGTCAGTCTATTTCAGGGAAAGAGCAGGTGTTCCTAATGTTTTGTACACTGAGTAACCTGTTTCAACAATGATCCTTTTCATTTGTATACGTATATGTAAATTCTCCATTTCATCATTAGTTAATTATCAGCAACTAAATAATATAACACAGAAACATATAAAATAGAAGACACTAAAATAAAAATAAAAAATCCATATATACAGAAGAAGACAAAAGCTCGAGAAAGTGTAATTCTTGGAACAGCAATAGCTAGCAGTTTTTTTTTTTTACAACAGCCAGTCATGAGTCCCCATCCCCCACCCCCTTTGATTTTATGCTAATTTCACAGTCAATTATTGTCTGCCTTGATTAAAGCCTGAGGTGGGAATGATTATGATGGTTTAAAAAGTATTTCCTGGCAGGAATGAAGAGGGCTGAGAGGATGTGACATTTAAACAATCTGCTTGTGGCTGTCACTTTCTGGCCAAGCCCGCAATGTAAAAAATCGTTTCTATCCTATCTTCGTTTCTTCCTATCTTCTACAATCGATGATCACAAAATATGTGTTTTGTCTCTGTTTAAGGCCGGGGTTAAGACTAGTGCTGGGTTCATAATCAGCTTTTTAGGAAAAGCTTGGCCAAGAGGTAACGACCAGCAGTTCCATGAGGACAGATTCTGCACTCTAGAACCAACTCTAGAACCTCAGACACAGAACTCTAGAACTCCTCAATCTCAGAAACAAAACTCTAGAGCCTCAGACACAGAACTCTAGAACTCCTCAACCTCAGAAACAAAACTCTAGAACTCTAGAACCTCAGACACAGAACTCTAGAACTCCTCAACCTCAGAAACAAAACTCTAGAACTCTAGAACCTCAGACACACAACCCCAGAACCCCTCAACCTCAAAAACAAAACTCTAGAACCTCAGACACACAACCCTAGAACTCCTCAACCTCAGAAATAAAACTCTAGAACTGTAGAACCTCAGACACAGAACTCTAGAACTCCTCAACCTCAGAAACAAAGCTCTAGAACTCTAGAACCTCAGACACACAACCATAGAACTCCTCGACCTCAGAAATAAAACTCTAGAACTGTAGAACCTCACACACAGAACTCTAGAACTCCTCAACCATGGGCACAAAACTCTTGAACTGTAAAACCACCGACAAAATCTCTAGACTTCTAGAATCTCAAATACAAAATTGTAGAACCTGAGACCTCTTGAACCCCTTGAACCTCAGACATGGAACTGTAGAAATGTAGAACCCCAGACACATAACTCTTGAACTCTAGAATCTAAGACACAGAACTCAAGAAGCTCAGACTGCGCACTATCCCCCAGATGTACAAACTCTTGAACTCCACAACCTCAGAAACCTACAACTCCATAACCTCAAATACAGAACTCTAGAACCCAATACTCAAAACAATAGGAGTCCACAATGTCAGAGACAGAACTCTAGAACTTCAGACACAGAACTCTAGAACTTCAGACACAGATCTCTAGAACATCAGACACAGAACTCTAGAACTCCACTCTCATCTGAACCTCAGATTCTGAGCTGACTGGTTAACGAATAAGCAATAAAGTGCATCAATTGACAATTTGGTTAAAAATAGCTTTTGTCAATTTTGTCAATTATATTATCATTTAAATCTTGTTTCTAAACTGACTAAACTAAAATCAAATTAGCAGTAACTAATCAAAGCAAATCAAGCCTTTGAAGTCAAGTTTTTGCAGTTCCACTGCTCATTAAGTGCACTTTACCTTTGTGAGTTTAAACTGTAAAATTCTCCCATCCTGCAAACCTTTTATCACACTTCATAAAAATACCAGATCTGTGTCAGAGAGAATAAAAACATCAGATGTATTTCAATTATGACTCATTCTGAAACTGGAATTATAACTGTTTTGAAAAGTCTTGCTATGAATCCTGAATAACCAAGGACACTCATTTACGATGTCGGAAATCCGTTTTTTCTTTGTTGCGCTTCAATTGTTTTGGTGACTGGTGTTATCACCAGAGGCTATGAACACAGAGTAAATAGCTGCAGAATCTGAGCTCAGTTCACCTTCAGCTCCACCACCTCAGGTGCTTGTGAGAAGCCTCTGACAGACAGAGGTAGAGGGGAAATGAGCAGCTAGTTTCAAGCATGCGAGGAGGAAGAGATATCATTTTGAAACATGAAAACCTCGAGCCTTTGCCGGCCAATGATGATGGTTGGTTTGGCAGTGATGATGGCTTTGTCACAGTGCAGAATCCATTTTCTGTCATTGTGTGCTGTGCCTGACGCCAAGGAAACACCAATATTAGGAAAAGAGCATCTGCTGGGCCTGCCTTTCCAAGCGGATAGAGGGAGAGAGAGACCGTGACAAAGGGAAAGAGAGGGAGAGAGAAAAAGTGGTGGTGGGGGGGAATGAAGATGGAACGAAAGAGAGAGTGCAAGTAAGAAAGAATATTGCAGATAAAAGAAAGAGAGAGGAAGTGAAAGCGAAAGCGTGGAGGAGAATAAAAGAAGGTGAGGGAAAGGAAAGAGAGAGACAGAGACTGTCGGAGAGAGAAAGAGGGAATCAGAGAAATTTCCATTAAAGGCCCTAATGATCGGCAGATACAGACTTGCAGAAGTAATTCACAGCCAAAAGTGGCAGAGAAAGTAAAATGGAAATAATCTGATGAATAATTTATCCGAGGTCTTCAATTGTTACCGGGGAGGTCAGAAGTGTATATTCAGAGGAACAGAGCGCTGGGTGCCGTCTCTTTCTTCCCACTTGATTGGACTAATGAATTAAGAGCAGCAGTGCTGTAGCATACAGATCATTCCTCAATCAACAGTCCAACGCCCTGCGGAGCGGCCGGGGCCCAAATAATCAACCAATCTACCAAACAACCTCGGGTTATCACACTGATATTCATTTAAATTTTCATTTTAGTTATTTAACTGATGCTCATATCCAGCGACATTGCAGTAGGTGAGCAGGTAGGGGTTCAGATGAAGAGGATGGATTGAACATGTTGGGATCTAACCTGTGATCTTTTGGTCACAGGACGGTCTCTCTAAGCACCAGGCCTCCCTGCAACCCACTGACTCTCACCAAACAGTGGTTCTCAACCTTTCAAGCTTGTGATCCCCCAAAAACAAAGCTATATGCCTTCGTTCCTTATGAGTCCAACACTCAGAGTAGTGAGCCTTTCTTACACCAAGTAATGATTTTTATTTTTCCATTTCAGGCTATTTTACTTGATTCATTATTGGAAGAGGCCTACAATCATCTGAAGATATTTATTTTTATTTCACAAGAAAAAGGCATTTGTCACAAAGCTTAAAAGCATAATAATAAATTTGTACATTAGAAATATATTTTTTCCACATTCCATAAATCACCCCCTCCCCCCCTGGGGTGCCCTGACTCACAGGTTGAGGACCACCACTTAAGAGGCCTGAAAACACTGAAAACAACAAAACAGCACGTTACAAAATGCAATCCAAGTCCACTGGGTTCTCTGGCTTGCGTGTCGCACCCCACCGTTCACATTTTTTGGATCTCACGGTGAAATATTGGCCGTTTGCTGTAATGTCACCGCTCAGACCTGGTGGCAAACTGCCACCGAAGGTCACCGTGTGTTTTGTTGCAACTCTAATACTCGCAGTACTCGAGAAAAGACACGCTGTTGAACACTGTCTTTAGAAATCAGAAGAGATAAAAGAGGAGAGGTCGCCGGGGGAGGCGAGTCGTCGTGGGCAACAGACAGTTCCCGGGAGCCATGGCAACAGCAGACTCATACAATAGCATGCTCTGCATCGCTCAGGCATGGAGCGAGGAGAGGAGGAATGAGCAGAATGAGAGGGTGGCATTAAGAGGGAGAGGGAGATGAAAATAGAGGCTGAGGGAGTTGGGATGAAAGGTATGGAGACAGCTGTAGTTGTGTGGCATGTTTCTGCCTTGACACACGGCTGAGTTTGACAGAGAAGCTTGTTGCTCTCTTCCTGTCTTCTCCCTCCCTTGGCATCTCTCTTCATCCTCCTCCCTCCTCCTCTGCTGTTCAGAAGCTCCTTGATTCAATTAGCTTCAATATAACACCAAGTACTTCCGTACCTCAGCAGCATTGGTTCAACCAATGTGTCATTTCTCATTTTACCCACACAGAGAATTCAAAGCCATCATCCTGGCAGAGTTAGTGGCAGACTTTGCCCATTGAGCCATGCAGGGAATTAAACTCCTAATCCTGGCAGTGTTATTGCCATGTTTCACCCACTGAGCCACACAGGGAGTGGAACCCCTAACCAGGCAGCGTTAGCGCCACGATCATTGAACCGCTGAAGAGTTCAGAAGCAGCCGGCTGAGTCGGCGATACAGCAGGTTTCCACACTCTGTCTTTATAGATCTTCTCCCTGTCTGAACCGTCACAGAGACTGAGGCAACAGGTCTCCAGTTATTGGTCGCACTACTGCAGTAGGGATCCAGCGGCAGTCCGGCCTAGACAGCGGTGCTCCTCCCCAGCAGGGGGAAGGCCGTGGGCAGGCCGCAGCTGGACTCCAGCCCCCTCAGCCCCTGGACCCCCTGGACCCCCTGGATCCCCGCTATCCCCCCTCGGAGCCCGAGGCCCTCCGGGTGAGTCCTGGCCTCTCGGCGGGGCATGGTGGCCATCGCGGCCGCGGCCTGCAGCGAGCGTCTCTCCGGCGGCGGGAGGTTGTTGTGGTTCAGGTCCATGGTGGACAGCAGGTGACCCAGGGAGTCCCAGCTGCGAGCCGAGGGCAGGCGGATCAGGGAGGAGTAGCCTCGCTCGGGGAACATGGCCGCCGGCGGAGGCTTGCTGGTCTCTGATGTAAACACCGGAGGAGGATCCTGGTGTTCCCGGTGAGGGGGGGGTGGCGCTCGGTGCGGGGCGGGCTTGAAGTAGGTGCCCCCCCGCGGGTCGGCCAGGACCTCGCTGTAGGGCGGAGGAGGATCCTCCATCAGGACGGCTTCCTCATAGCAGGGCGGCTTCCCAAACACATCTGTGTCTGAAAGCAGAAGAGACGAGGGGGTTAGGATTTATCACTACATAGCTTTATTAAATGTGGAGGAGGGTTATTCTGCATTCACTACATACTGCCCATGCAGGAAAACATACATGTCACAAGCACTTCAGGATATGTTTAGATATATGGTTCAAAATATACAGAAAATGGCCAAAAATGTATTTCTGCACTTAAATAACATTCATTTAAACACGAAAAACTTCTGAACCAAACACAAAAAAAGTGTTAATTCAGTTAAAAATCAACACTTTGCCAGTGTTTCTATCTATTGTCCACATCCATCAGTTATTTTAACACTTTTAGAAACCTTTGAACAGCCTAGAGCCAGATCAGCTCTATGATTGGATAAGCAACTCTCCAATCAACACTAGTCAACTCAATTGTCACAGAAAAATCACTTATTAACAATAGCAAATTTTCTGTGTACTTGACTGTTACGCTGATTACAGCCACAATTTGGCCTCATGACTGATTTTCAAGATCAAATGAAATCTCATGCTATTCTCAGGCTAAAAAACAACTGAACATCACATGAAAATAATCCTATAACTGGAACATTTGAATCACCTGCCTCTAGCTCTTTCCCTGTGGGGGAGTTTTTTGTTGCCTACTATGAGTTTGTACTTTGACCACATTTATTGAGAAACTTCATGTTGAAATAAACCCCTCATAATTTGATTTTATTTGTTTTGATTCTCAGCTCAGCTACCACACTGATGTGTCACGGAAACTTTGTGGTGGATTTGTTACACATGGAAATGGAAAACCCCAGGCTGGATATTAAAAAAAAAATGCAGTTAACAGTAATAAATAAATAAAAAACAGCCCAGTGCTACAGTGTATTGGGACATTTTTCACTCAGCGTTCCTTAGTGAGTGTGTGAAACATGTTGTTGCTGTTTTGCAGTACGAATTTATTATATCTAAATAATTCTACAAGTATACAGCAATACTGTGTTGCAACTGTGTGACAACCAGTTACCTACTATCTGAAATTTGATCACAATTTTATTATATTTCATTCAGTTCAGTACTTACACAGCGTTATTGTGTATTTACTTATTTTTCCATGGATTAATACACAGGTTGCTACACTGCAATAAGGCATAAAGTAAGGTGTTACCCAAACCAGCAGCCAGTAAATGTATATGTGTGTGTGTGTGTGTGTGTGTGTGGTATTGGTCCTCAGAAGTAAATTGAACCCTGTAGGCAGTTGCGCAACAATTCCCTCAGATGATGTAACTGCTGCGTTCTATGCATAAACACACACACACACACACAAATGCCCACAAACACACCCACACATACACATGCATACATATACGTGACATGCACATCACATAGATAACAACTGCACACACACGCAGACGCACACACACACACACACACACACACACACACACAAGCAGTCCATGGACATGCATGAATTCCTAATTACCTCTAACACTTGCACTAACGCCCACACACACACATACATTGCTTTTTCGGGTCACAACCCAAAAGACTGTAATTAACACCTGCCTGCTCTGATAAATGTGAAAATGTGTTCAGTTGTTAGGAAACCAAAACCATCACAGCACATTTGGTGTGAATCATCTCTCTCTCTCTCTCTCTCTCTCTCTATTTCAGGCTCCCTCGCTTTCTCTCTCTTTCCCACTCACTGTCTTTATGTGTGTGTGTGTGTGTGTGTGTGTGTGTTCAAGTTTAGTTTTAAGACTATCATTCCAAATGTGGAAAAACTAAGTTATGTATTGTGTTGCAAGATGTGCAACACAATACATAATCATATTACATAAAGACAAAAAAACCCAAAAAACAGGCACATTCATTCACTCATTCCCACTTATTATGCAGAAGAAAAACTCTCCCTCTCTTGCTCTTACTATGCTATCACTATCACTATCTCTCTCTCCACCTGCATGTATAACCCACAGCTGAATGCAACAAGTCCTGGTCCGTTCTCTGGAGGTTGTCAAAGGGCATTCTGGGAAACGAAGGATATCTAACTAACTGCAGTAGAAGTAGACGAGGCAGGTTGAGGGAAAGTGGGGGGAAAAAAACAACACTTCATCACAAAATAACATCGCAGACTGCTGATCTCTAACAGTGTAAGAGTATCCGTTGGTGGGTTTTTCCTTTAAAAATACGGCAACATTTCTTGAGGTTTTCTGGGAGATATTTCAGCTTCCTAAATGTGCGTGGAAAGCCTTATCTTGTCAAACTCTTACTGTGTGTATCATCCTGATTCCCTCACTGCACAATGCGCTCTGTGTGTATTTGCAACCAATTAAAATGCTCAGCGGTAAAACGTTCAAACTGGGATAGTTGGGTATAGCCTGTATGGTGAAGTTCAACATGCTCAGCACAAACGGCATGACAGCTTTTTTCAGCTGTTACAGCGGTTTCTAGGAAGGCATTGAGATGATTCATAGTCAACACACTGTGCCAGGATTTGCATCGTGCCGCTGGCATTTCAAATGGTTACAACTGACAGTGTGCATGTGCTAAGTAATGGGATGCTGTTGGTTTTTTTTTTCAATCGAACAAAGACAATCTCCCGTCAATTTAGTTGATACAGCCGTACCAAGTGATGAACGTTGAAACTTCAGGGTAACGCTTTATTTTCTGGGTCCGGAAATTTCCAAATATCATTTCCTAGAAAGGAACTGTTAATTTCTTAGGAAGTTTCCTGGAAAGAGCCATGAAATGATGTTCTAATTACAGGGAAAATAGAGAAATACTTCAATGGTAGTTGGTTGTTGGTAAGTACCTCCAATTTCTTCTGTTGTTTCCAGGACAGAACCTATGAAATGATGTAGAAGTTATACAGAAAATTTGAAATGAACTAAAAGTAATTAAGAATTCACCAAATAACTAATTGTAACGAAATGGAGGACCCGGAAAATAAAGTGTTACCAACTTCAGGTGTAGTTTGGTTTTGGTTTCGGTGACCTGTCACATCCGTTAAATTAGCTTCGTTTTTTATTTTCGGGATGAACTTACAGCAGCTGAATATGTAGCTTGCAGGGCAAAAAAATAATAATACTGACAATAAAATATAGAGGTAAAACACAACATTGCTCTTGACAGCATTTCTAAAAAAAATGTGACCTGACAAAGAGCCCCTGGGCATGAAACCACAATATTAAGACTGTGTTGGAGGAGCTGTAGCCTCTATTTCAACGTCTTGTCTGTTTGAAAGCGTTCTGACCTGACTGAAAGCCCTCGGGCTCCGAGCTGCAGCGTTAAAGCGGCTTTGGAACAGCTGAGCGCAGCTTCTATTTCCAGGTATCTGAATCTGGCCAGATCCTGTTCATCGTCTCTATACGTGTTGCACAACCTCTCCTCCTGTTGCTTGAGACATTATCAGTACGTTGTGTCGGAGCAGCAAAAATCAGAGTTGGAAAAATAAGTTTAGCAACCTGAAACACCTCGGCCAGAAGCACAGGATTTCTATCCTCTAAAACCTAAAAATGTTAAGATAAAAGTGTTAATGTGGCACATGCCTTTAACAGTAACCCATAATGTAATTTACTTTCATGCCAGCAATCATTTCAATTTCAATCAGCTGGTGTCAGTTTTTTTTTTTTCAAATGATGGATATCTGAACCCTTAATTTCCAGGTAGGTGAATGTGGCCATTCAATACATGTGTGTGTGTGTGTGTGTGTGTGTGTGAGTGTTTTAGTGTGTGTGTGTGTGTTTTGGGGGGTGTAGGGTACTACCAGCAACTGGCCAAATTCTCAAATTCTGGTAATTTTTGCCTGTGGATGTGGACACTTTTCCAGGTAATTTGGTAATTTGGAGCAATAGAGATTCCTCTCTATTCTCTGTATTATGAAAATCAGTTTAGTTGGTAAAACAGGATTTGAGAATACAGCAGCTGCTCCGGCAGGTGGAGAGAAAAAAAATATTAGTTTCCTTTCCTGTATAAAACCCACATACAGTGTCACTGCTCAGCCAGAAACTGTTTACAGCTGCAAAGAACAGTATGGTACTGGAAATCAATAGTGGTTTGTTGACCTGTTGCCATGGAGTTGTATGCGATGCAGGAGTATGTGTGTGTGTGTATGAGTGTGTGTGTGTGTGTGTGTGTGTGTGTGTGTACATGTGTCCCAGAATCCATAACATATCCATTAGAGACTACACATACCTACAGGCTCAGTCTCCCATTCTGTATCACCACTCTTTCCTAATTCCCCCGTCCCGCTCCCTGCTGTAACGACAGGCCCAGCTGCCAGGACGGGTATAAATAAACATAAAGCCATATCTCCATACAGAAACAATGTCAGTAGAAACACACGAGGCTTCTGTTTCCACCGGGAGGATAAAAAGCGTCAGCTGTTCTGCCAGGCTGAAGATCGGGGAAGTACGTGACTTCAGTGATTACAGTAATCTATAGTAACTCTGGTCTGTGACAGGAAAAACTACAGTGTTGTATTACTCACAAAAAATATGTGGTGACTTGTTGGAATAAAGGGGAAATGGCTTGTACAGTAGAATGTGAAATAGATACAAGCATCCTTTTACACAATTTGAAATAATGATTAGTAACTACTGACCTGTAGTTCAATAATGTCGATAAAATTTGTATTTTGTAAATGTTGTCTAGTGGTCATTTGAGTACTAAATATGGAACAAAGCTGATCGGGATAGAAATAGATAGATAGAAAATCACCTTTCATCTCCTCTCATTTCATCTCATCTCATTTCCTCTCATCTCATCTCAAACATCTCATTTCATTTCATCTCACCTCATCTCATCTCATTTCATCACATTTCATTTCATTTCCTCTCATCTCATTTCCTCTCATCTAATTTCCTCTCATTTCACCTCATCTCATTTCATTTCATCTCATCACATTTCATTTCCTCTCATCTCATCTCATTTCATCTCATCACATTTCATTTCCTCTCATCTCATCTCATTTCATCACATTTCATGTCATTTCCTCTCATCTCACCTCATCTCATCTCATTTCATCACATTTAATCTAATTTCCTCTCATCTCACCTCATCTCATCTCATCTCATTTCCTCTCACCTCATCTCATCTCATTTAATCTAATCTCATCTAATTTCCTCTCATCTCATTTAATCTCATCTCATCACATTTCATTTCCTCTCATCTCACCTCATCTAATTTCATCTCATCTCATTTCATCTCATCTCAAAGATTTCATCTCATCTCACCTCAAAACATTTAATCTAGTCTCATTTCATCTCGTCTCATCTCAAACATTTCATCTCATCTCATCTCATCTCAGTGTCTATCTGTGCGTTCACACTGTGAGGATCAACAGGATCAACAAGTCACCGGAAAAGTCCATTCATTTCCTATAGAGCTGAGCGACTGGGTAAACTCAGCTGATGTGCGGACTCTTTTCCATTGATGGAAACAACTTTGCAGAAAACAAATTCTGCAGGTCCACTGGTCAGAAAACTGGGTGTGATTATAGACGCTGATCTGAACTTCTAAGGTCATATTAACAGCATCCGTTTACTAGAATCATTTAAAAAAACATTTAGAAAGTCAGGTTTTCTGTCACAGTCAGACTGGAACCACAAAACATTTCTGACTTGACTGAAAAATATGAGCCAACTGGGACAAACGTCTGGCTCGCAGTGTTTCAGCAAGGCAGGTCGGTTCACCTCAGTTGTTAAACTATGATGACAGACAGCGGTCAGATTGTGTATTAACATGTGTAACTACTGTATCTTTGATGTCAGAAATTATTTAGATAGTAGCCTGAGTGTGTAACGTTTGCAAACTAGCATGCATTTTTTGCAAGTGTTTGAGGGTTGGAAGTGGTCTAAGCGAGTCAGGCAGATTAAGCAGTGACAGAGACTTGATTCTCTGCCAGTGATGTTGTGAATTATTGGGCGCAATCGCGAATTACGCAAACGGCCCCCGATGACGGGGATGACATAATGCTCGTTTGTAATGACTCTTCTAACTTTGACTCTGCCACAATTTGCATAATTAGCACAGGTAATTTGGTGTTAAAGGTTGAAAGAGGCATTCCGACATAATTATCCTATGAATCACAGATAGGAAGCTATGAAATCGCGGTGTCAGTTTTAGGTCAATTGACGGTAGTTTTGTGTTAAAGGTTTGATGTGACGTCCGATTTCTTTTTTTGTTTCTCTCTCTCTCACACACACTTTCTCTCTCTCTCTCTCTCCCTCCACCCACCCAGATAAGTCCTGTAGCCACAAATTTCTTATTGTGTGTCGCCTGGGTTGTTGTTTTTTTCCCCCCGTGATAATTATCTCACCTGTTATTACTGTCAAAAATAAGACAGAAAAAAACAAGGCATACTAAGACACTGCAGTATCTCTTTGCATTCATTTGGTCCAGAAACATAATGTTACTAAAGCTCCAATCACAACACACAACAATAGCTGCTGTCTTCAACTATTCTTCACTATTCTTACCTTCTAAAGTCTCTCTCTCATATCTACTCACAACACCATTGAATGGCCTTTCAAAAAATCTCTCTGTTACTATCTCAGATCTCACTCACAGTGCCAATCTTTCACCAACCCCAACATTCATAACACTACCAGAACAAAAACAAACAATATACACCAAGAATAATAATAATAATATAAACCTGCTGCGGTCTGTGTACTCATGTAAACACCATACTCCCATTATATTAGTGTGAATATTCTCTGGGAGAGTGTAAACGCAGTAAAATTAGTGGAATACTCTGATTTTACTGCCATTAATGGAGACTAGTCATTTCCATTTGAATACTTGCAATAATCACAAATCAATCTGGATTATTAGGGGAGGTGTCGCTTTGTATAAACATGAAAATGGCTTAATTGCACTATTGTCTTAATGAGTACATTTATATGCACTCCAACGCAAGTAAGGTAATACACCGACTATTAAAACTGTCATGTAAACGCCTTTATCTGATTTTATTAATCGGGGTGAGGGCATAACCAGAGTAAGATTTAACCCTGATTTATCACACCTAGACTTCTACTCAATCTTTTGATTTATTGGGGAATGTAAACGCCTTAATTAGATTTCTTTTGGTTTTTTCAAACTGTGCAGGAAAATACAGCCAGCGTCACCAAGACAAATCCATGTGCATTTATTGTACACCCGGGAACTTTAGGCGAGGTGCAGACTACCTGAAAAAGCTCTCAGGTGAAAAAGAAATGGAGGAAGTCGCACACTCTACTACGCTCGCATATTTTAATAAAGTTGTGACGTGAAGTTGTGACATGATGACCCTCGTTGCGGCACAGTTGTGTAATAAAGTTGTAATAAATTGAATTTACAGCTTAGTAGAGTGCGTACCATTGAGGCTAAGTCCTAATCGCATGTCATCCCCTCTCTCTGCCCTGTCTTTCCTGTCCCTCTCTCTACTGTGACCGTATAATATAATAATAATATAATAGTACACTGTATAATAAAGCAGAAATGCCCCAAAAATATATCTTGTCGAGGAGTCGCACACTCTATTATGCTCCCAAAACGCTGGTCATCATGTCACGACTTCATCGGGGAGCACAACAGAGCGTGCGACTTCTCCCGTTTCTTTTTCACCTGACGCATTTATTATACTTGGCAAATGAAGCGATTGTGATTCTGGTTCCGGT
>NC_136007.1:4267861-4300361 GCF_048128805.1 Centroberyx gerrardi | reverse complement strand
TAGGGTTTCTTCTCTCCCCGCTTCTCGCCGCTCTCCTCGGTTCCTCTTTCAGCCCGGCTGTGTTGTCGCTGCCTCCGTCGCCGCTCGGCCCACACAGCCGCCTCCCACGCCTCGGCAGCAGCTGCCACCGTGTCGCCCGGCAGGCCAGAGAGTCTGAACAAACAGCCCTAATGTATGGTGTAATGCAATATAATGCAACTCCTGTTTAGTTTTCCTCTCCTCTCCTCTCCTCCTCTTTTTCACTCTTCTCCATTTCTGTGTTTTCCTCTACACTTTTCTGAAATGTTCTCATCCTCGCCTGTCCTCTAAACCTGTCTCCATCTCCTCTTCCTCTTTCCCCCTCTCTACCCTGAATTTCTCCTCTTTTTCATTCTTCTCTCTTCTCCGTTTCTATTCCTCTACACTTTGCTCAAATTTTCTCATCCTTGTCTCTCGCCTGTCCTCTAAACCCGTCTCCATCTCCTCTTCCTCTTTCCCCCTCTCTTCCCTGGATTTCTCCTCTCCACTCTTCTCCTCTCATCCCCTCTTTTCCCTCCTCTTGTCCTCTTCCTCTTTCCTCCTCTCTACCCTGGATTTCTCCTCTCCTCTCTCCTCCTCTTTTTCATTCTTCTCTCTTCTCCGTTTCTATTCCTCTACACTTTTCTCGAATTTTCTCATCCTTGTCTCTCGCCTGTCCTCTAAACCCGTCTCCATCTCCTCTTCCTCTTTCCCCCTCTCTTCCCTGGATTTCTCCTCTCCACTCTTCTCCTCTCATCCCCTCTTTTCCCTCCTCTTGTCCTCTTCCTCTTTCCTCCTCTCTACCCTGGATTTCTCCTCTCCTCTCTCTTTTTCATTCTTCTCTCTTCTCCGTTTCTATTCCTCTACACTTTTCTCGAATTTTCTCATCCTTGTCTCTCGCCTATCCTCTAAACCTGTCTCCATCTCCTCTTCCTCTTTCCCCCTCTCTTCCCTGGATTTCTCCTCTCCACTCTTCTCCTCTCATCCCCTCTTTTCCCTCCTCTTGTCCTCTTCCTCTTTCCTCCTCTCTACCCTGGATTTCTCCTCTCCTCTCTCCTCCTCTTTTTCATTCTTCTCTCTTCTCCATTTCTATTCCTCTACACTTTGCTCAAATTTTCTCATCCTTGTCTCTCGCCTGTCCTCTAAACCCGTCTCCATCTCCTCTTCCTCTTTCCCCCTCTCTTCCCTGGATTTCTCCTCTCCACTCTTCTCCTCTCATCCCCTCTTTTCCCTCCTCTTGTCCTCTTCCTCTTTCCTCCTCTCTACCCTGGATTTCTCCTCTCCTCTCTCCTCCTCTTTTTCATTCTTCTCTCTTCTCCGTTTCTATTCCTCTACACTTTTCTGAAATTTTCTCATCCTCGCCTGTCCTCTAAACCTGTCTCCATCTCCTCTTCCTCTTTCCCCCTCTCTACCCTGGATTTCTCCTCTCCTCTCTCCTCCTCTTTTTCATTCTTCTCTCTTCTCCATTTCTATTCCTCTACACTTTTCTCAAATTTTCTCATCGTTGTCTCTCGCCTATCCTCCTTTTCACGCTTGATTTCCTCCTCCTCTCTTCTCCTTTCCTCTCCTTCCTCCTCTTCCTCTCTCCACCTTTGATTACTTCTTCTCTTCTCTCCACTCTCAGTCTCTCCTCCACTTTCCTCCTCTCTTTTCCTTCCTCATCTCCTCTGCACTCTCAATCTCCTCTGCCTCTTTTCTCCTCTCTACCCTGGATTTCTCCTCTCCTCTCCTCTCCTCTCCTATATGTTACAGTTGAAGATGGTTGTTATTGTATCTGCAAGCATCAAAGTAACACTTGTAGGTAATAACCTACAAGTGTTAAAAAACTGTAAATGCAATGCGTGTTGCAATGCAATGCAATGTGTTTGTGTGTGTGTGTGTGTGTGTGTGTGTGTGTGTGTGTGTGTGTGTGTAGGGCCGTGGTCAGGGGGGGATAACTGGGTATGTGTGGAAGTATATGGAATGGAATTTTGATGTTAAAAAAAAAAATGTTCAAATTTTTTTTGGCATGTTTTTGTTAAATAGCTGTATATTATGACATGGAAAATTAGCTAACAAGGTGAAAAAGTTATTTATCAATTCAGTGTGACTCATTTTCAGTTTTTCCATAATATGGTAAAGGGCCAACAATTACTTTTTAAACATTTTGTACTGTATTTGCAACTGTGTGTGTGTAAGATGATCTGTAAGTGCAAAGATGGCCTCAAATCATCAAAAGTCAGGCGCCAAACAAAGAAAAGAAAAACCGAAAGGGGGACATGAGAGTTTCAGTGCCGGAGAGTTCATGACGGAAACAGAGGACCAAGTTGTTCAGAAACAGGACTGAAAGGACAGAATCAACTTTGCCAAAAGGAAAGTTCAGCGTTTGGCATCAACAACAAGACACCATGAGGTAGGAGTAGAGCATTTATCATTATATTATATTGTTGAGTTCTTTTGACGGCTCCTGGTATGCCATTCATGGTGTGACGTGCTTCTGAACTGCACTGTAAAAAACAAATCCATCTTAACGAGCCATTCAGTCTGCATGTTGAGTCTTAAATAATTGCTTTTCTTAAAAGAAGTGTAAAAATCTGCCAATAGGATGAGACCGTTCCACTTGTTTTCAATGCAAATCACCTTCTTTCAACAGTTTTCTTGATTTCTTTTCTTCAAACTAGTGGAGTGGTCTTCCTTATTCTGCCTTGTTTCCAGATATTGCCGCTTGTTTCTAGTAAATTCCTGAAACAAGTGAAACTTCATTCAACAAGTAGGCTATAATTACCTCACCCCATTGGCAGATTTCTTCACTTGTAAGAAAAATATTTCCAGACTCAACATGAGATCAAGTGGCTTGCGAAAATGGGCATTTTCTGCAGTGTGCTCTTTATGACTATTATAAAATATGCATTAGGCCTGTAAATAAAGATTTGACAGATGTGGTATTTGCCGGTAATTTTACACCCAGCGGTAGAGGAGAGCCTAATGTGTAATTTGTGGGAAGACTGACTGTGAAAATGGCGGTGAGAGTTAGTAATGAATACATTCGGCGGTAATGTGTGTTCGCTAACTGCTCTAATATTTAGGTATAGTGCTTTGGAGAGGAAAACGCTCTTGACTGTGTGGTGCGGAAACTGGAGTCACTTTGTGTTACTTATAACCATTGACTGTTATGTCTGAGTCTCCTGCTCAGTATCACTGCTGCTCAGCCGAACCAGGAGCGCCGACAGAATGACGCATGCACTGGAAAAAGCAGACACATAATACATCAACAAAACCAGCTAAAGCTCTGTGTGGTAACTTGGCACGTCAGCGGCTCCTCTGGTCAGAATTTGCAACTGCACTCAGTCGATTTTACTGCTTTCGTACGTTTAATGACATCAGGCAACAAACCAGCATGTGCTTAGCCTACTGATCAGTAAACTCTCCTGACACTGCAGGCTGCTTGGGATAAAACTGTTTGTACACAGAAACACACATTGTAGAATACTACTCACAAAAGCTAACCTAGCTACAATGCTAACGCAGCCGCGGTAGTTAGCATTAGCTTTAGCCTCTACTAAGGCTGGACGACATATCGATATCGTGATATGAGACTAGCTATCATCTGGGATTTTGGTTAAAATCGTAATATTGTGAAATAACTTAAATGTTACTTCTTCCTGGTCTTAAAGGCTGCGTTACAGTAAAGTGACTGTTGGCTGTTCGGAGTCTCATGTGTTGTCAAACTCCAACACTAATAGCAATAAAAAGTGAATGTTTTACCACAAAAAAGTCATCACATGGAGCTTTAAAGAAACAGTAACAACCCCAGTGCCTTACCTGTCGTGGTGACCCAGTGTGCCTGCGGCAGCGGGTGAGGGACGTGCAGAGGAAGCGGCGGCGAGAGCGTCTGAGGCGGGCAGAACTGCGGCGGCTCCCTGGGCGGCAGCAGGGGAGGAGGAGGAAGAGGCGGAGGCGGCGCGGGCGGAGGTGGGTATCCGGCTCCGTGGCAGCTCAGCGGCTCCATCTCCAGCGCCCGCAGACACTGCTCCCTCAGCCGCTCCTCGCGCCGGCGCTTCAGCCGGCGCTGCAGGAAGCTGCAGAAGCAGCAGAGCATGACGATGAGCGCCCAGACCAACCAGAAGCCGGCGAAACAGGCCAGGAAGGTGTAGGTGCCCTGCGACATCACCATGGCGGTGACGGGACGGGCAGCGGATCCCCCCGCCCCGAGGCAGGAAGAGGCGGTTTCAGACGCACAGGAGAGGATGGATGTGAGGTTCGGGTGTGTTTGTACCTTTCGTGAGACAAGCAAGGTACCGACGCGTCTCTCCGATGTCACCGAGACCAATTCCTGCACATTTATCACACTTGTTGATTAAAGTGACGCTGATTCTGATGCTGCCGTCCCGCGGGTTGTAATCCAACGCGGGAACTTGGACAGAAAATTGAACGGTGCTCAAAGCAGATGTGAATACTGATGAATTGAAGTCAGTCGAAAGTGTAGATGTCCTTAAAAAATCATCACACTTCAGAGAATAACACAAAAAAAAACTTCTGCAATGACAGTTCTCAGTGACAGGTACGTTTCGAAAAGGATGGCTTTTACTTTTTCATTAAAATGTTCAACAAACTGGCAGAGAGGAGTCACAGAAGTGCTTGAAGAGGCTAATGATGAGTCTAATTCAAAACCAGTTCGGACGGATAATCAGTCTTGTGACGATTTGACTTGAGAAAATTCACTAGAATTCAGCAGAAGGTGCAGCTGTCCTGGAACATCACCGTCAAACAGACACGTATGAACATTAAAAAATATATATTCTGCAATTACAGTCTTGGTGATGGGTGTGTTTGGGGAAGGATGGCAGCCAATGAAAGAAAGCAGCACCCTAACTGAAATGGCTAATGACATACATTAGCATTCCCATTAAAAATATTCCTACTAGAAGGGGCATTAAGGATCCCGGTGACGAGGTTAATGATGAGGTTAATTGCCTCCGAAGCAGCGATGGAGGCTTGTTAGTCTCGCCACAGCCGGTCCAATCCTCTCGGCTTGAGGATAAATGAGGATGTCGCCCTTAAGGTGTGACAGTGGAGACTGGACCTGAAAATGAAGATTTTTTTTGTGTCAAAATTAGGTATCCACCATCTGAAAATGACAACCTCAGTGCTCTAAGTGCAGCAGTGGCACTATTAAATTCACTGCAAAATTAAAGGATTGGAGGTAACTGAAGTTCACGGCTGACAGAATACTTCAACACTTCTACAGACCAGATCCTCTTCATATTTTAGAGATGCTGGATGATCTAATTAAAGGTAATTGGATTGGGGAAATCCACAGTTAACCCCAAGGATATTAATAAACGATTTATCTATCTGCCTGTCTGTCTGCTGTATCTGTCCATATGTAGTGTTTTGGAAAAGAGCTCCTCAAACCTCTGATGCTTTGGGTTGCAGCCTTCTCCTCAGAGTGTTTGTCTGAGATACTCATTTAAATGGAAATGTGTTTGATTCCCAGGATAAATGCACAAACACACACACACACACACACACACACCACAGTTCTGTCTATCAGTTAATCCAAAAGCAGTTGCCCGGTGTACAGCGGTGTGTACCTTCCCTAGTGTTTCAATGGCAGCAAACATCCAATTCAATCGTCCCAAAGCGTCCGCCCACATACAAAGACACTGGAGCACCGACTCCTTTCAATAATCCAGCCTTTCAATTTCCATGAAAGGTAAATTAAAACGGCGGCAAGCGATGATTTTGCCACGCCGCTTCTTCAAGTTCACCCTAACGCGACGGCAGCATCACCTGTTTCGAGGCAGTGCTTCACGCAGAGAAAAAAAAGAAGAAAACAAACAAAAAAAAGAGGAAAACGGACGGCAGGATGGCAACCGGAGGAAACCTGGGCCGGTTGGTCGGTCAAATCAAGACGGCGTCCAATCGGAAATGTAAAAAATGACCTGGAGGTGACGTGTGGTTCGTCCACGTGTCCCGGCAGAAGCGGCAGTTACAGCTGGTCCCTTCAGGGCTGCAGGGGCCCGACCCAGGGGCCCCCTCCTCTCGGGGTCCGTTTGGTTTCGTTCTCCCTCCGTCCCTCCCTCCCTTCCTTCCTCTCCGCTCCTCCCCTCCGGAGCGTCGACGCCACCGAGACGATGAATTCCTCTGCCTCAGATCGCGGCGGGACTCCTCCGCCTCACGCTGCTCGACAAAGACACACAGGGAGGGGGAGGGGAGGGGACAAACCGTCATCGATTAGCACAGGAGAATAACTGACGATATTTTCAAATCACACAGGCTGTCACAGCAGAAACACGGTGGGTAAATACAGTGAGGAGGTGGTGCGGTTATAAAGCGGTCTCAGCTGTTCAGGCTGGATTAGGATGCTGACCTCGGGGGGTAAGTATCAGTTTCACACTCCAGAGACAGCGGGTCACAGAGTTAGGCTGCGTAGAGCGGATATTACCAGTGATGTGGTGGGAAACAAAATCTACAAACACCCAACGATGAACCTCGCATATAAACTATTATATCAGCATTTTCTAAATAGCTAAAGACCTGGAGCTTAAATTATTCTGAGACTATACTAAGTGTGTTTTACATTTCACATTTTAAGCATTTTAGCTGACGTTTGATATGACCTCGAAGCGAGTATTATCTGCAACACTTTGTGTATGTGAACACACTCGGCGTAAGATGACCTTGGTCAGAGCGACATGAGTGGCACTTGAACTGAAAATTTACATTTACATTTTTACAGTTGAGGCACTTAGTTGGTTGTCTTATCCAGAGTGACTTACAGTGAGCGCAACAGTACAACAAATTTCAATTCCATCACCGACAGGCAGCCGATAGTAAGGAGATGAAGGGTCAGAGACACGGTGTCCTGACAATATTCCTGTAACCCTCGAATGAAAATGTAGGAGACAACGAGTTACTGTGTCAGACACAAAGTAGACTGACTTTACAGCGTGAAACAAGACGCAAAGCAGAGGAGGAGCTTATTACACGGCTGCTTAAAATATTGATTTCAATTGATTTCATTGATGTCATTACAAGCTAAAGAAATTTACAAGCGCCTAAGAATAGTTCAGCAGGACTGTCTGTAACCATAGAAACGTCTGTAGCTAGCAGACATGGCTACACTGTAACCATAGAAATGTCTGTAGCTAGCACCCATGGCTACACTGTAACCATAGAAACGTCTGTAGCTAGCACCCATGGCTACACTGTAACCATAGAAACCTCTGCTGCTAGCATCCACTGTAGCAGAACTGTGACCATATCCAGTAAGTAAACAAATCCAGTAAGATTTCCATTCAGCCTGCAACCAGCAATGAACAGTTTCATGCTCTCTGGATAAATGAAAAGTAATACTGAAAAATCTTCAGTGTTTCTAACCTCAGTTAGCCGACTGTCTGCAGTGACCAAGCAGTCTGTGGAGTGATATGATTAGATGTGAAGCAGCGATCTGTTAACCAGAGATAACAGACCTCAATGCGTTCATTAGCCAATTGAGTATTCAACAAAGCCGTGTAATACAACGCAACAGTGATTCACTTTTCCATTGTCTGTTCTAACCCTAACAGGAAAAATCCTCTGCTGCACAGGAAATGATGCGTTTTATGTTTTATGTTTGAAATCAACAGAAGAAGAAGAACTGAACAGACAAAGAAAAGAGCGACACCTACAGAAACTCAAACTGCATCAGCAGAAAATCTAAGCTCCGCCCACGCTGTTTGATTGACAGGTGATCTCTGGAGAGTGCAGGGCAGAAACACCACAGGAATGAACGCTGAGCAACAAAGATGGAGACAAAATTTTAAGAAACACAGATTAGGTGGATTACCAGTTCACCTCAGCCCAGCTCCTCATTCTGCTTCTTTGCTCTCGGCTGAACATTTCCATCCTGCAGAGACCGAGCGTCTTCAGACCCGCTGGCTCACTCAGCTGCTAAATCACTTCACAAAACATTTCCACTGACTCGCTTTCATTGTAACGTCTTATCGGATTAATTTGCCTTTAAATTTTTGTATTGTTTCTTATCTTCTTTCCATTAATGTGAGTGCTTTATTGCTTACATTTAACTGATGTTTATTGCTATTCTGTCCTTTTCATGGTTTCATGAAATGCACTTTGTAATTTATGATTTTAGAAATGTTCCACAATAAACCAATAAACTTGATATTAGTATTAGCATTACTCTTCAACTACTCTTCATTTGCTACATTCATTTAATCAGAGAATGTTTATTGAGAGGATGAAGAGGCAAACGATCTTGTCTCACTTCCCTCAAACGTACAGTTAACACAGGGATGTGTTTAATAATTTGTTCTGACGAAGATAGATGCTGTTTCCCTTTCACTGCCCCAAACAGCCAGCATGTATTTACATGTCTGATAGCTTGTGTGTTTTTCCCTTAAAAGTGTGTGTTTTTCCTTAAAAGAATTAATTGGGCAGAAGGAAACAGATATTTCAATGGGCATACAAGTTCACCCTGAGCTCCCACTGGTAGAGAGTGAGATGCAGAGTGAATATATGAATAAATTTGTGTTTAAAAAAAAAAAACAGCAAAATAGACTGCAGCAGTTTGTTTTTTAAAATTGCTAAAAGTGAAGGGGGAGTTTTTTTTTGCAGCCGCAGTCTGTGATTAGCCTCCAATCAGCTGAAGTCTGCAAGACTTTAGTGTTACCATCAAACACTTGCAAAATGAAATCTGTTGTGTTTATTCCCTCACTGCAGTATGAGGAGGACGGTGGGGGGGTGGGGGGTGGGGGGTTCTGACAAAAACAAGTAAACATGTCGTCCTCAGTGAATGGTGCAGGCACCGCTTGGGCCAATAACTGCCAAAACGCATCATCTCTCTACATTTCAGCAGAAACCAGTGTTGCAGCACTGTGAGCCTTTCAAACTTTTACATTCTGGGCCTTTAATCAGACTCCCATTGTCCCACTGTCATATTTTAAACACTGGTACACAGTGCAGAGATGCGTCATCCCTCCACGTTTCGTCAAAATCAGACCCAGCGGTGTCTGAGATGTGTCCTTTGAGTTAGAAAATACGTCCCTTTTAATGATAGCGCCCCCATCAAGGCAATCAGTATAATTTTGCAAAGATGCATCATCCCTCCAAGTATCATCAAAAACAGACCGGTGGTGTCTTTTATCCCGTGGGGGAGAAAAATGTTTTGTTTTGAATAAGAAGGTAATATTGATGAGCTCGCCTGGTTAGCACCCCCCCCACCCCCCCCACCCCTTCTTTGCAAAAACAATCAAATGCAACTCCCTTTTCCAATTAATAGCAATTAAAAAATCACCCACCGGCGGACACGACCGCTGGGAGATGAGTAAGGGGAAACATGGAGTTTACGAAGATTGATTCTTTCCATAGTCTCTGCCGTCTCTGTGTCACCTTTGGGAGTCGCCTTCTGTGTCTGTCTGTCTGTCTTTGAAATACTTAAATCGTCACGGTTCATCCAGCTGTCAACTGAAGTCAAAATGGGGGGGAAAAACAAAACGGGGGGGAATGAGGTATTTGCAAAATCTGCTGACGAGATTCTGATGTCACGTCTGTTTCCCTCCCACCTGCGCGGCTCCGGTGGGAATCACCGGCAGCGACGCACTTTCAAACTCTTCAGCAGTCGCGACTCGTGACTCATCATCTCAGCTCAGCTGTCACTTACAGTTTTAAATAAATGGCAAATATGACATTTTCAGTCAAATTGTTCCAAAATAAGATATCCACCATTTGGAGGAAGAGGGAAAAAAAAAGTGACACCTACTCTTACATAAAGTTGAAACAAATGGTGTGAATTTTCAAAGATTAGAGTGTGACTTAAGTCTTTGTTTGACCAAATGATCACAGTTTTACAGACTGGGTCCTCTGCATTGTTGAGATATTGAATGATGAACTATGAGAAATTTCGTTTTTTTTCCAAAGTGAATATATGGCCTTTTGGAATGGAGCTGTTACATGCCATTTACTGGACACTTCTACAGTATTGCAGCACCATTCAGCATGTGTGGACTCATTGAGCTACAGAAACACTCTGTTTACGTCATGTTTTCGTCATTTTCCACCTCCATATCACCATTTGGGAATCTCCCCCCGGTGTCTATGCCAATGAAATTCTTCAAAAGACGTGATTCATCTTCGTGAGGTCAGGCAGCCGCTGATATTTCTATCTCTGAACGTTAATACGGTCCAGAGCTTTTTGTTTACTCCCCACACTTCCTGTCTCTCCAATCCAGTCATCGCAGAGGAGCGTTCACAAACACCCAGACCTTGACCTACAAACCCCCACGCAGTGATAACACATGCATACACAGTGATAACACACACACACACACACAGGATTTGCACACAGCTCACATAAACATACATACACAGTATATACATCCCACACTCACGCACACATGCAGATAGTGATAAGACAAAACAAACACTCAGAAACACTCTCTTTGTCTACACCCCCCCACACACACTTTTCCCTCCTATTATTATAATAACCTGCTTTCAGCGATGATTATAGTTGCAATCCCATATGTGGAGCTTACAGCAAACATATACTGTATGTGTTTAAGGGTGAAGAGCTCAACTAACTCACGCTGGATGATGACTGGATTACAGAACAAAACCACTAAGAGGGAATATCTGAATGAGCGCACTCTCTCTGCCAGAACTACAGAAAACACTGAGGCGGCATAATATAGAAGTAGTAATAGTGGAGGACGTTCTGCACTTAAGCATTTAAGTGGATGCCGTAACTAAACGCGTGCCATTCGGTGGGTGTTTTTCTCCAAAGTAGCTACAGTATACTGCATTTTTACTTTAAAGATCCTGCCTTAAAGATCCAGTACAATGATTTCAACTCAGTATCACAGTAACATCAACATTTTCTTTTCAAATCTGCCATATTGCACCAACCTGCCTGTTTAATTTTTCTAAATTGATAGATTGAGCTCTGATAAAGGTTATAAGAGTGACTTAGCGATGAACAATATAGTTCATAATATGTTCATTTACCTTGTGAGTAATTTTTACCAATACTGCTAAATTCCAAGGCATTCTCTACATTTCAATGATTAGTGAAATAATGTGAAGTCTCAAACTCGTTTTGCTTTCTACCTTCCATTGCTGCGTTTTAGGGAATTTTAGACCACATCAGTCACCATATTACATATGGTGTAATTAGGACATTGACTCTTCATGTATATTCCTCTGAGACACACATATACACTGCCCGTCAAAAGTTTGGACACACCAGATTTTTCTTTATTTTTAAAATTTTTCACATTTTACAATAATAGTAAAGACATCAAAACTATGAAATAAGACAAATGGAATTATGCAGCGAACAAAAAACTGTTTAAAAAAAATCAAAACTATCTTATATTTTAGATTCTTTAAAGTAGCCGCCCCTTTGCCTTGATGGAAAGGCAAAAGGCTTTGGGAATAAATTCATCCATAGGCATCAACTTCACTATTTATATTTGTCTAAGAAACTAATTTCAAGCATTTAAGAGAAGCCTTTAGATCAAAATGGCTTTAAGAGAATGAAAAACATAGTATATTCAGTGAGGTGTGTCCAAACTTTTAACTGGCAGTGTATGTATAAATTTCAGCAGAGGGATCAGAGTCAGGCAGCCAGCAGCAGGTCTGGCTTCGCTGTCTTGCTCAAGGACACTTGGACAGGGACCGACTCCTCAGCACAGCGGGGATCAAACCTGTGACCTTCCAGTTACAGGCCGGCCTCTGCAGCCACTCCTTCCACATGTAGGGATTCAGCGTTTTGCCCAAGGACACAGTAACAGGTCACCTCACCGCTCGCCAGGACACTTAATCTCCTCCGATCTCCCCGAAGCAGCCAATCAGAAAGCAGCGTGAGTGGAGCTGTCATCACATTCCACTCTAAAACTGAATTCACATGTTGCTGGTGTCGGGTAAAAACCTTGGATCTCAAAAAAAAACAAAAACAATATTTTTTCAGGAAAGTACTTTAGTTTTTTCTATTCTTGTCCTTGCATTTTTTTTGAAACTCTACAATGCATTGAAAATGGGATTCACAGAACGGAAAGGAGCAGGCAAACTTCCAAATGAAGTAAAAAAAGAAAAATGGAAATCAACATGTAACGACTTGCAGTGATGTATAATTCGAGTGAAGATAGTCTGCTGTCCATGGTTATGTTTGCACTGTCCCTGCACACTATATTATGAAGTCTTGTTATCCTAATGAAACATGAGGGTCAGAAGTATTTAAGTTGTCCGTCGCCACACTAATGGCATCAAGATAAACTCCTGTAAATTTATTGTACTTGAAGATGAAAGTGATTCTGTTTCCGAGTTTGTGAACTTGAAAAAAAATGTCTCATGGTCTCTCTGAAATTCTAATTTGTGATTTCAGCAAGGGACATTTTGAAGGACTGGTCCAATGACAAAGACTGACAGACTTTGTGGATGCCGTCACAGTGCAGAAGGGTAAATTTCGCTCGATCTGGACACGTTTTCTCTTTCAGAAGCGTTAGCAGTTGGAGTCCACAATCCTGGGTCACACAAACTGCACCCATGCAGGGGGTTTTGGGTGAAGACACTAATTGGAGTGGCAATTCAAGTGGCACAATGCACCCTCTGGCGGCCATATTGGAGGTCCACAGCTCTTGGGCAACAACGGCTAATTTTGTTTCTAAATGCACAACTTGGCCGTCTCACCAGAATTAAATAATCATGGTAAATTTCTGTGCTGTTTTTGACTGGGAACTGATTATTTCACCACTGATGAAGCTGTTTGATCGATTTTGTGTTTAGATAATGTCAGCTTAGCTATCCAATCATAGTATCTGGTTAGCTGTCTTGTTGTAAACACATCTGATTTACACACTAGCTAACGTTTAGAAGCTAATGTTTGTTGTAGAGCAGTCGCATGTTAACACTAACATTGGTTGCTTTGCTAAATTAGCCTACTGGCTAGTTAGCTAACAAAACCAAAAAAAACAACTTGTTCAGGTTAACTGAGCTGACTCTTCTCAAGCTACAACTCAGAGTGTTTTGGAGTAGAGACTAGAGCTAAAGACAAGACAGTTTACTGAGTCACAGTAACCGACATTTGGAAACAAATCCACTTTATCAGAATATTTACTTTTACTAAGAACATACTGAACCAACACCAACACCACAACAATCCTTTTCAGATATCTCTGTTTGCTTTTGCTATAGATATTTAGTCATTATTTACACAGAGCCAGTTCTCCAGTATCTCCATGATGGCACCAGACGTGTTGTGAGTAGATTTATGACCTGCAAAGCCTCTGTTGGCTGTTTGAAGGATTGAACTGATGCAGACTGTCTCTCTAGCCACAAAAACACCCTGCCAGCCTCATTCCTTGTTGTCGATAGTGTTTTACATGTAGGCCTGTGTGTAAAGGTCTCGAGGTCTAAGAGACTGTCCCGTCACCTGAAGGTCATAGCTTCAAGTAAGACCAGTAAGACATGTTGAATTGTCCTCGACGACCACTAGTCCTCCTCCCTCCCAACAGCCGCTGTGTGCCGTCAGCGTCAGCCGTCACGTGACCTGCCGAAGTGTCCTGAAGCAAGGCACTGAAGCTCATACCTGCTTACTCACTGTAAGTCACTTTGGATGAGGCTGTCAGCAAAATGCCTAAAATGTAAAACATCATGGAAATATAGAATGACACTAATGCGTTTTTTCATAGGCTAGAATTTTATGTGAGCTGACAGGATGAAGATGTCCCCCGACAGGCCGGCCTCCACAGACCGGAAGGTTACTCTCCAAATCTAACCGATTACAGATTACTGACTGCCTGTTTAATACTGCAGGACTCAATAACATAAGACATTTAGCTGCTGTAATTCAGTAATATTGTGATTACTTTCAGTTGAAGTTAATAGACAATTCCTCCCAGTTCTCATTCTGTTATTATCAACATCGACAACCAGTTTTAACCATTTTTTCCACTGTGTGTAAAATGTTTGTGTCTTAATTCAAAATCTTTAAAGTCTTTTGTCCCTTCCAATGTGTTCTAATCATCTAAAAATGAATCTCTTGTTTTATCAAAAGTATCTGATTACTTATTTAACACCATTTGCACTGGATAAACATATAACAGTTGTTGTTTTTGATGTTATAGGTAACTGTAATCAAGTTATAGGCCCTCTGTTACTCTCCAGCCCTGATGTCCAAATTTTCCCACTAGGGGTCCCGGGGCGAGCGTGTACAATGGGCCCCAGTTAAATTGTGCCCCGTCAACCCCAATTTCTATCGATTGAAGATAGCTGAGATAGTCTGCAAATTTTTTCTGAGTGCAAATTTCAAGGTAAAGCTGCATTAGGCAACTTTGCACTTTGGCGGCCCCCAGTGGCAGAGAGGGAGAACTGTGTGAAATATTTGACAGTTTGAAGGACTTCATTACCCAAAGGTGGTGTAACAGTAAACTGTGCACTCCTCGCACCTAAAGTTCTTTTTTTCTTCTTTTAATGGTTGGTAGGGGAGAAGATGGTAAAAAAAAAACAATCTTTTTGCAGAATCGTTCGTGAGTCCATCTCTCTCTGGACAGACGCTCGCTTGATGCTGTTTTCGGTGATATAGTTTTGTATTTCACCATAAAGTTCTGATTCGTCACTTCCAGTGTGCAGAGAAGATTTTCCACCAGTGACCAAACCTACACCTGAAATGTATTTGGGAAGCGAATGCACATCTTAACTAGGAGGGATTAGATACTCTCCTCTGCTGCAGCCCAAATTTATGATTCAGGCTGATACGATGGGTATATTATTACATAAATATTTTGCCCACTGCTGCTTTAAATTACAAATGTATCTACATGAGACCTGGGTCCTACAGGGTCCTTGATGTTTTGGTCACTGGTGAAGGGGGTTTAAGTGGGTTCACTGCTATCAAAGGCTCTACCAACAAAATCAGTGATTGATATTATGGAGAAATCAACAGCCCAAGCCCATTTTACCAGCTCCGTTTCATCTGTCTATTGAATTAAATTCAATGATCTCTCTGCCAAGTCTGACAAATTGATGACCACATTACACAACCGCATATCAGACGCATGGCTTTTAAATTGTCTCTTCTTTGTCCATAATTGTCTTAGAATTGTCTTTTTCTATAATTGTCATCATCAGCAACAGCAGAATGGTTTGTCATCCGATGTCTGGGAATAAAGACGCATGATTCTTATGATTCTTATGATTACAGCTAGTAATCCAAAAAATATGTTTTAAGGATACTGTACAAGAAGATATCTTAGAGGCTGTATGGGAACATCAAAGGGATATTATAGTGACAGCGTACGATACGGTTACTATAAACTCACTACTGAGTGCCAGACACACTACAAGTCCTATAGGAATATTATAGGAATATCATAGTGATTTTTCAGTCGGGAATCTCACCTTTAGTTCGTCCTCTGCTGTCTCAGACGAGATGACGCACTCAACTCACTCCGTGCCATTGAAGTTTTGATCCATAATTTAAAAAAACAACAACAACAACAACAAATAAACGATTGTTATAAACACTTTTCTCCGTTCATCATCTCTCCGTTATAGTCCATCCACTCCGGTTTGAAGGATGCGACGCCCCGCTTCGGTGTCGGCTCCCTCCGCTCTCTCTCGCTCTCTGTCTCCTCCCGGGTGGCGATGCGCGGCGGCCGGGAGCTGCGCGTCGTGTTTTGGACATGAGGGAGAAGGTTTGTCGGTTCACCTTGACGGCCTGGCTCCTCCCTCCTTCCCTCCCTCCTGCCTCAGTCTTCATTCAGTCCATCCCCTCCTCTCCTCTCCTCTCCTCTCCTCTCGCGCAGCAGGAGCGTTTCGTGACACCCAGGCTGCCTGCTGGATGATAAGAAGACCAAAAAAATCAAATCCTGCCAGCAGGGGTTTTCCAAGGACGCACGACTTGGCAGAGGATGATAGATACTGTAGCCAATGTATGGGATATAGGGTAATTATATGTATAATGAGGTTTATACATGTAACCTATAGGGTAGGCTATACACACTATAGGTGTATATGTAGGGTAAATTCTGCACTCCACACCTTTTCATCCTTTCGTATATTTATAGTAAACATGGTAAACATTGAAATTTTCACATCAACTGTCACATGTGATGTCAGAGTGCAATGTGCTAACAATTGTTCACATATGAAAACCAGCATCTGTCCAAAAAACACACCTGCTTTGTATTTACATGTAGGTGTTCACATGGGACTTTTCTGTGAGGGTTATTAGACGCTTTTTAAAACAAGAATGGCATATTATTTCTTTTTCATATTGTTTCATTTTTGTTCATGCAAAAAATCCTGAGGCATCTTGCAGACAACATGCTGCTAAAAACCTGCTTGACTGAGATTGGCTTAGGCTACCGTTTTAAGAACAGAGCAACAGTCTTGCATTGCATTTTAAAACCATCAACAACACACACATGTTTCACACATGTTTCTGAAGTTGGTAACACAAAAGCACTGTAGAGCATGGTTTTTCCTGGGGCTCCTAGCAGTATAGAGGCCATAAGTGGAAGTCGTCATTTTTGTCTGCCATAGATTAGCATCTCCGCCATTTGATGCCAAAAATAAAAAATGTCAAAAATAAGGGAACGGACTGAACAGATATGCATGAGATTAACCCAACAAAAATACTTTTGGTGCAGAAGTGAACTGTATGTATTTTAAAAGCTTTTGTGGGAATAATTTCTATTGATATGAAACCTGAACTCTATAACCTTTGACCTTTCAGACACAAAAAGAGTATAGTGACTGCTGTTTGTTTAGTAGTACACAAAGCTCTTAACTGGCTCTTCATACAGACACTGGAGCGCTCGGTCAGGTCTGCACGTGTACTGCAGGAGGGTGAGTGACGTTTCGGCTCAGTGTCTTAGTGGTTTTGTATTCCTCAATAGCTAATAAAAACCATTAGGTGCTTCGGATAAAATCGTTCAGTAAATGGCATATACTAATATTTCAGTAAACACACTTAAAAAATAGTTCAGTAATAACAGTATATAGTAGTTCAGTAGTTCAAAATACTTCACGAAAATGGCATAAACTTTTCCTATTTTCGCTAAATACTAAAACAAATACAAAAACAGAGTGGCTCTCCACCCACAGCCGCCTCAGAGTGTAGATTGTAATCTGTTACACATCAAGTTACAAGCCGGTCAGATCGGATAACCAACAGTTTACCACACCTCCGCTGCTACAGATGAAATATTCAGGTCTTCACCACAGCAGTGAGAGACCACACACACACACACACACGCAAACATACATTTTCCCCGAGACCACAGACACACGCATACAGTGGTGAATATACGCACACACACGCACACACACACACACACACTGTTGTCTGCACAGAACTCATTGAAGAAGCCATAAATAGGAAATTCATTTTATTTTTGTCTTGTCTTGTGTCCATGTTTCGTTTTGGTCTCCTACATCCCCAATTCCTCATCTAAACACCTTCGGCCGTCTTTGTAGATAAGAATTTGTTCTTAACTGACTTACGTGGTTAAATAAAGGTTAAGTGAAAACACGATTGTCCTTATTGTCCTATTTCCCAGTCGACAGCGAGGGTGGAGAAGCACTTTTATGTAAGAAAGGATCTAATTCATGGCGTCATGGATCAGTCAGTCACTCTGAAGGAAACGCTCTGATAAAGTGCCAGCTGTGATGAAAGGTAACGTGACTCTGCGTTAGTCATCTGTGTTATGTGACATGAGATCACGGTTTCCCAAACAGTCCGACCATCCAGCGCTCCGAGTTCACGACGACTGCTTCCTGCCAAACTCCACAGCTTTTCTCTTACGCTGAATTCAGAGTTTGGCTACTAGCCAGCCGCTGACAGAGAACAACAGCTGAGAGCCGCCAGGCAAGTGAACATCCCCGAATAAGATCAACTGTTTCCACATAACTGAAACGGTGGTGGTTGCGGTCGTGTTACTAGTCTTGTTTTGGGGAAATCAGACCACTTGAACAGTGTTTTATGTTCGTCACAGTCTGAACAACTGCAATTTTAGTGGGGTTTTTTTGTTTTCTGTGTTATCATTGTGTTTTATTATGTTTTTATCCAACAACTAACGATACACACATCAACAGTGGGTGCTGGGTTAAGCGCCGAACATCAGTTGAGAAGTAGAACCCGCACACACACCAAAGTATTAGTTAACTCTTTATTTCATGACAACGTTTCGATCCATGATGGACCCGACGAGACGAAACATGATTGAAACGTCGCCGTGAAATATAGAGTTATATAATACTTCGGTGTGCGGGTTCTACTTCCCAACTGTTATGTTTTTAATCACATCATTTATGTTTTATCACTGCGCAACAGATTACTAAAGTTTCTCCAAAGTGCTTTACAGTCTCAACCCAGTCACAGAGCAACTCAGTGTCAGAGCTACAGGGAGCAGAGGTGTCATTTATACTTCTGCCCAGATTTAATAGATTTGCTCCTTATTTCTATATTGACCTCAAAGACGATTTGATTTGCTCTGATCTCAGTCTTGACAAGGCAAATATTTAGCAACAGCCCAGAGAAGCAGATAGATGCAGATAGATTACTCTTTATTAAAGGTTCCATATTCTCCACTTCCCAGTGTTTTATTTTGTGTCTTGAGGTCCATTCAAAGCTGTGTGTGTGGTGTCATGAACCAAAAACACTCTCAATCCATTTCTCCACGTTCATTTTCCAGCATCTCTCTGAGCCTTACCAAGAACAGGCTGTTTCTGTCGCTGTGTCTTTAAGGCTCATTAATATTAACGACCCCTCTGTTCTGATTGGCTAACCGTTTCAAGAGTGAAACGTGAGACGCCGCGGCCCGGCGGCTACAGGTAGGGAAATCTCTCCGGTTAATAAAACAATGACAACCGCTCGACCGCTTTGAAAAAAACTCTTTGTTAGTCTATTATTTCTTACAGAAATGATAATGAGCGAACCTTTGTGACGCCACAAAGTGACGGAAGTCCAAGCGGCTCGTTTAGAGGCTCGCTTTTCTAATATGGATTGTGTGGATTTAGTTGGCGACCGTGCGTTTTGATACTTTCACCATGTTTAGATAGACCATCCAACTCCTTTATCATCACAGAGGCAAGGGGAGTCCTGCTTTACATGATATGGGACCTTTAAAGGTAACTGTGTAACACCGAAACCCGGTCGCAAGAATTTTGATGTTACACTTGTTAAAACTGAAAGGTTTAATAAACATAAAGAAAGCGATTCACTTAAACACAATTCAGCAGACTTATATTTTTATATATTGTCATATAATCTGCTTTGTTTGCATTTGTTTATGTGCTAGAAGTTTGATTTTCAGACTGCTTCTCCATACAATGGCAGTGAATGGAGAGAGAAAAAACTCCAATTCTCCAATCTCCTCTACCGGAGCTATATAACAGAATCACTGATTTTGGGGTTTTATCATGGAGGAAGAGACACAACCCAAGATACTACCAAAGTTCAACATCACTTTAGAGTGTCAGAGCCTTTCAGACTTTCATATTTATATTTATCAGCAGTTTATTTGTTGCTGATCGCCTGCGTCATTCGTGGAGGACGACTTGTTTCACTTGTTGGTTTGAGTGATGGTTTTTATGTCTAAAGTCGGGGTCCCTCTTGAAACCCTGCAGTCACTTCACACAAGTGAGCACCTCTGTCCACACACACACACACACACACACACACAGAGCATTTGATCAGTTAATATCCTCCAGCCGGTCGTTTCCAGAGCCTGTTGAGATGAACAGTGAGTCTGTTGTCTTCCTCCAGCTCCTCATCATAAAGATGGGTCTGTTCGTCTCCCGGAGCCCAGCAGCCACACACACACTCTTGGCCTCCGTCGCCTTCTTGCCCCCTTGGAGGCCACGAGTGTGGTCCCTCTGCGTCACACCGCTCACTGCTCTTGGAAGAAGTAATTGCCCTTTTTTTTTTTTTTTTTACTTTCATAGAAGAAGAAATACCCTTCGCCACAGCCTGGAATAATCTGGTAAAAGTAAAGTCCTCTACTCAGTATTTTGCTCACGTTAAAGTATTGAAATGTTTCCTTTAAAAGTATAAAGTCTATGTGAGTTTCTTGTATTTCAGCATTTGGAAGCAATGAGTAATGGAGTAAAAGTAGAGCAAAAGTCCCGGCAAAGGTGAATACTGAACTTAAAGGAATCAAGTGATGAGAACATAGAATATCATCCGTGTGTCATTGGTAGATCATTCGCTCAGGTGCTTCATGTCTCTTCAGCATATACTGTGTTGAGTCTGGAGCTTCCTTCATTTTCAATGCGTTAGGAAAAAAAACACACAAAAACAAAATTGAATGTTTTTTTTAAGCTGCAAGAGTTTTATATCAAAACACACCGGTCTTATCAGCCTAAGCCTCACATTAGTGCTGCAACAGAGACGAGCGTCCCACCCTCCCTAAATAAGACGCCGTATTCGCCCTATTTGCCCAAATTAAATTCAGCGGGCGGGTACGGACACTGGCAGGAAATGTTCTTGGTGCACAGAAAGTGACAAATTTAATTTTAAGAATGAAATATGAAACCCTAATCACCCCTGAATACAACATGATAAAACATGATAAAAAAGTTGTGAAATGAGCACAAACTCTGAAACGCAGATTTCACAGATGTGAAAATTAAATTCCTCCACCACAAATTGGATTCTGTGGCAATAACACAAATTGGACACGGCTTTTTCAGCTAAAGGTTGGCCAACGGTTCAGTTTAGGCAACTAAAACAACTTGGTTAAGGTTTGGGAAAGGCTTTGGTCATGGTGAAAAAAGAAAAACCTTCAGTAGGAATTTCCTTCATACAAGCTGGGAACTGAACTCCAGTTGCTGGCATCAAAGCTAAACTCATCCGCCCATCCTCCACCCGACCACAACACCCTGCCTGTCCACTGAGCTGCTTCAATGTGACACTACTTCCTGTTTATAGTCGTGTCTCCTTCATGTAACCGTTTTGCGCTGGGAAAACGGAATTTTAACCCTTTATGTGCCACCAACAGGTAATTTGGTGGAATGTAAACGCAGCCATCGTCTCTCTCCGCCTCCTGACACAACACTTGACCCCGCTTTCTTCAGTGCTTTGGAACAACAACAACAACAACAACAACAACAACAACAAACTAATTAGAGAATGAGAACGCAAACACTCTCTCAGCAGCAGAGGAGGAAAGCTGCACCAAAAGACGGCGAGGGATGCAGTGTGTGGATATGTGTTTATGTCAGAGGTGTGACCAAGTCGACTCTGCTCGAGTCCCAAGTCAGTCTCAAGTCAAGTCCCAAGTCTAAATGTAGATTACCGAGTCAAGTCCAAGTCAAGTCCATGTCATTAATGTCACGTCTCAAGTCTAAATGTAGAACAGCAAGTCAAGTCAGAACAAATCAAGAGTCCAGTATCAATTTAATATCTTAAAGAAAACTAAATATCTAGGACTTTTCAATGCAATATGGTTTTAATAGGATAAAAACTTGGTAAGAGCATCATGAGTTTAATTTCTATAATCAGTTTCAACTTCAATAAATTCAATCATTCCATACAAATTCAGAAAACAGAATTTAAATTCAGTCGTCTGCTGGAACAAATCTCATCACTTTCAATCTGAGTCATTTACACAAACACAAGATCTCAAGTCAAGACTTTAGAAACCTTTTCAAGTCATCAGAGTACAAGTCAGAGTCAAGTCCCAAGTCACCAGAACCCAAGTCAAGTCGAGTCTCAAGTCTTCTCTTCATGCATCAAGTCAAGTCTCAAGCAATTCAAACCGTGACTCGAGTCCCCACAACAGCTGAGTTGAATATTCGGCTCTCATCCCGCTCTTTTATCCCTCTATTATCTCACTCCATCATGTTCAAGTGCCAGTAGTCCAGTCCGCTCCTCTTCTTCTGCTGCAGTCTGAAAACTCTCTAATCTCTCTAAAAAGCACCGAATCTTCCTCCTCTACTCTGTTCGTTCTTTACAAAAAACTCTCTTCCACCTCTCTCCTCAGCTCTTATTTTATTTCTTCTCTTCTTCTCTCTTACATGATCATGTTATCATCACAGGAATCTTGCCGGGGCGCTGTGGCTCTGACCTTTGACCTCCACACTGCTGGTTGTGTTGACGCAGGAATTGAAGTTGCATTGTAAGTCGCTTTGGATAAGAGATCCAGCTAAATGCTGTAAAAAAAACGTAAAATGTCCAAATCAGAAATTACATAACTGTGTGTGTGTGTGTGTGCATCCATGTATTATTGTGAGTGTGTGTGCATTTGAGAATAAGTGTGCGAGAAACAAAGTGTGTGAGAAATGTACAGTGTGCAAGTGTCTAGTGTGTTTGTCTGTGTGCTGTAACTGTGTGTGTGTGTGTGAGAGAGAGAGAGTGTTTATTTGGGAAAAAGCGAGAAAGCATGTGTGAAGTAGATGCGAGATAGACTGTGCATGTGTGTGTGTGTGTGTGTGTGTGTATGCACATGTCGAGCGTGCACGCATTTGGCAAGTGAGTCAAGGTGTTTTTGGGTGTGTGACTGTGTGTGTGTGTGTGTGTGTGTGTGTGTGTGTTTGTGTTTTGTTTTTGAACCCCGGAGGAATCCACAGTGGGAGTGGAGTGAAGTGATACGGGAGACGCTGTGCGGTTGGATGACCTATCGTTCTAATTGGCTTCCTCTCAACGTGACGGCAATAAAACAATACAGAGCGGAGCGGAGAGGATCGCATCGCTATGACAACAGCTCTCAGGAGGGGGGAGGGGGGGGGGGCCAAGGCTATTGCTATAGAGAGAGCTGTGAACTCTCTATTTATCTATCTATCTATCTATCTATCTATCTATCTTAACCCCTCACACACACATACCACATACACTTTTTTTAACCTTTCTGTTTTTGCGCAGTAAGAGAGAGAGATACACGTCTTACAGCTCACAGCCTGGGCTGCTGTGTGAAACGGATTAAAAGAATACATGACGTTTTGCTCATCGGTCAAATTACCTGTTAAAGCAATATTCCACTTAGTTTTAACACGGGGGATATTCGGGCCTTGACTACTCACTAAGATCAGATGCAGCTGGACGAGTTTGTAGCGTTTGAATGAGCCATGAAAATATCCTGAAAACTGACATTTAACACGTTTGTGAACAGATCCAACAGCATGTTCTGCTTGTAAGACAATAAAGCAGTAACTGGTCCGTCCTCATTTTGCATTTAAATATAAATCTGGTCTCCCAAACAGGAACTATCTCTACCAAAGGTCCATTTAAAATCACAGCAGGAAGATCTGTTGTTGAATCTGTTCACCAACGTGTTAAATGTCAGTTCTCAGTCTATTTTCGTGGCTCATTCAAATGAATGGGAAGTTAAAAGCCGAACGCTACAAACTCGTCCAGCTGCATCTGATCTTGGTGATTAGTTTATATTCTGGTTTTCATGGCGGTCAAGAGACAAATAACCCCCATGTTAAAACTAAGTGGAATATTGCTTTAAGTGATGAGACCACAGACACCAAAATCATCCATATGTTCCCAGTAGATCATGCCAACACTTTAGCATACACTGTGTTGAGTGATAGTCAATTTAACACACATAAATATCAAAGGATGGTGTTGTGGCTAAAGGAAAACTTCAGCCCCGGATCCTCTTCCACTGTTATTGATCATCAATCTGTGATGTTCAGTACATTCCAAGAGTTATTTTGCTATGAAGAGTTGTAAATTTACTTGTTTGGTGAACCCACTTTCCCTCAACTTGCCTTGTCTGCTTCTGTTTCTGTTAGTGATTTCCTACATTTCCCAGAATCCCTTTCAACAACCCCTGAACTTGTTGCATTCAGCTGTGGGTTATATGTGTAGGTGATGAGCGTGATTGTGATAGAGATAGAGATAGCAGAGCAAGAGAGTTTTTCCAGTTGAGAAAAAGTTAGAGTCACTTCCCTTACTCAAACCCCAACCTGTCTTGTTGCTGCATTGCATTCTGGTCTCTCTCCTGCTCCTGTGGGTGGAGAAACTGGTCTCTCTCCTCTTCTACGATGGATTTCTCCCTGTATGATTGTTGAACGTCTCTCGGTGCAAAATGAAAGAAGCCCTCGCTCTTTGATTCTGAGGGACTGACACCAAAACCTGACGTTTACCGCTGATGTTTTACATCCTGAAACATTTTCTAGTATTAAAATCCTCTACTCTGTTCTGTTCTGTCCTGTTAGCTGTGGGAATAAGGAAAATACACAGAAATGCAAGGTACATCGCCAATAGCTGTCTTCTAACAGTATTACAGTGTCTTCATGACCCTCTTCTTTTCCCCTTCAGATTCTGACAGTCTGCTCTGCCTCTCAGCTTCCCACCTGTCTGAAAGTCAGAGGGGGGGGGCAGAGGTCGACCGGCCATCTGGAGCAGCGCAAGTTTTCCCAGCGGGCCGGTCGACCAGCAACAACCATATCAAAAAATTCAAAAAATCCCACGATGTGTGGTAGTTCTGCTGTAGACTGACCAGCTGGCTCCATACAGGTGTGTGTGTGTGTGTGTGTGTGTGTGTGTGTGTGTGTGTGTGGAGGGGAGATCAATCAGTTCATCACATCTCAAGAGTCCATCTTTCTCCCACCGCCACACTTCACTTTGGTACGTTCTGCCTTTCATAAGCATAACAAATGGAACATTATGATGCCTTCGAGGTGCTGTTGGAAATATCAGAATTAGTCTATGTAACTGTGAAGTCCTGGGTTTGAATCCGCTTCAGGACCTTTGTTGCATGTCATCTTCCTCTCTCTTCCCCCTTTCTTTCTTTCTTTCTCTCTCAACTAATAATTTCCCTCGATAATATGTGATACTATAAGCCACAAACTGAGCAAAGCAGACCATGAGCTCAATCCAAGGGCAACAACTTCCTTACTGACTGCTAAGCACTTGAGGGAAAACTCATAGTTAATGGGCTGTACTTGTAGAATACGGTGCTAATAAGTGTTTTGTAATGACTAATAATGAACCAATACACTACTAATATGCATGTTAATAAGCAACTTATTAATGGTTAATATGTGTTCCCCAGTGCTTAATTTGTAAATGATGAGAGCCATACAGCTTACTGTAGACCTAACAGCCTAAACATTACTAAATGACCGACTATATGACCTTAGAGCTCCGACTACTGGGGACCTATAACAATATTTGATTATTGCATAGGCTACATAATGCTCATTTTTACAAACCTGCTCTTCAAGTAGTAGACTAAAGATATAACTGCACTGTGCACAACATAAAAATGCCCACATAGGCTACTATGAGACATCCTAATCATACATAAAGGAAACTGCAACGGCTTCAACCATTTACCAGAGAAATTCTGGTTCGAGTAGTTACGCATCAATATTCAATACAAATACTTTCATAGGATATCGATTTTGAATGTAGGAAACAATGTCAGCGAATAATGCAATAAAACGTGTCGTGGTGCAGCTGGAAGTCGGCCTGACCACGACACTCAGCTGGACCGCGCTGGTTTTGAAAAGCCCACACAGTGATGTGGCTTACAACCAATTCTCATGTTATTACCAGTTATTTCTGGACACTCAACATAACATGCGCAATTGCCCGCATATTTAACTGTGGGACTTACAGGTCCGCACTCCAAAACATTTCTGTTTTGCAGTCATCTATTCAAATTTTGATTGTCCCAGCAGAGACCTAATAGATTACAGAATATGCTAACACGTTTACAAACCAAAAAATAATGCTTACCTTGTCTAATTTTCCAAAATAGTCCACACAGCGGACATACGGACAGCAAATTCAACTTTTAGCCATGACGCTGTCTGTGTGAAGTGATTACTATGCGCTTGTTGTTACTTTCTAATATGGTAATCACCTGTCTTCATATGGAAATGAGACAGTTAGGTTTTTGGAAGGGAGGGGAAAGGAAAGAAGAGTCAACTATTGGGAGTATTACATGGCAGACAAAAAAAACCCCAAAACGTTTCATGCCACCAGGTGCCAGGTCCACGCAAATAGGTACCGGAATGCAGGTTGTCCAAAACCACGAGGTGTCGGATCTTGTTCCGGCGGGATCCGGCACAAATTAAGCACCGCTGTTCCCTAATCTAAAGTATTACCAAAAGTTTTTGTTTATTATTATATGTTGAATTAAAATATATCACCCCATTTCTAAAATCACAACATCTTATTCAAGAGTCTAAAGAAACAGGCTATAATAACAGTTGGTCCTGTAGTGGTACTTTGTTCTACATGCAGCTGGTGGATCTGTGGGTCAGTTTGGGTCAAATTTCCAGGCCAAAATTTTTTTATCCCAGTCTGCCACTGTGGGGAAGTCAGCTAGTTTTTCCTGTGTTCCTGAAAAGCTGACATTTCTGAGATAAGAGGCTCGGCGGCCCGCTGCTGAGATGCCAAAGTGCTGATTGCATGTTTTCTCAAGTCCCTTCGCTGCTTCCTTCCCTCAGCAGGAAGCCTGGCTGTTCGGTGTTGAGGTGCGGCGGCGGCGGCGGCGGCGGCGCGCGGCGCGCGGTGGCTCAGCTGCGTCCACGCCTGGCAGAGGAGAAGGTTTAAAAAAAAAAAAAATCCCTTGAAGTCCTTTTCTTTTTTCACGTGGAAACAAAAGCTCGCTCTCTTCTCCGTCTTCACAGCCTGACCTCTGCTGTGGTGAAAACATAAGTAGGCATATCAAAGCCTCAGCAAAACCTTTTAGCCAACAGTAGGACTCATACAGTCTTATGAAGGTCGTGCCGTTTCCAGTTTGGTACAAAACACCCAGCATGTAGCTTACTTTTATTACTTTTTGGTTTGGTTTTATGTACGGTTTTTGTGCTGCTGTTTTGGGACTTCCTGGTTAAAGGCTAAATAAAAAACAAAAATAAATTCAGCTCGCACTCTTATCCAGAGTGACTTGAAATGAGTGCAACAGTAGAAAAAGCTTCCATTCCTAGATCACCAACACTACAAGCAACCAAGTGTAAAGCCGGTGTTACACATTGAAACTTTTTCATGCAACTCACTTGTGTGCAGCAGTGCATCACCCTGCAATTAACTGAAAAGTTGTGTGCAGCCTGGTTACATCACGTTGAAACTGTTGATATCATGTCACTGTCAGTTGGTGGTTCAGCTATAGTGCTACTACAGCCGGCTAGCTAACAAAAACATCAACGGCAACCAGCTTGACAAATATCCATGAAAAATAAACCAGTCATCCAGTATTTTGAAGGTTTGTGCATTAACTTTACATTTAACTTTTGTCGTATTCCAGGTAGTTTAAGTATTTCCTGTAATGGAAAGTTAACTTGGCAGTGGGCGCTAGCTAGCGTTGGACATTAGCTTATGTTATGTTAATATTATGAAGAAAGAAAAGCCAGCACTCTTAATGTCCTTTTATCATATATTTGAATGGGCAGCTATAGAGCACAAACGACGGACGCGTTTCAGCAATAAGCCATCATCAGCGTTATATATAATGTTGTATATATATATGTTAATATTATGCCACAGCGAAGAGATGTAACATGCTGAATTACTTACTTTTTAACTTGATGTCAACACAAAATAATGTTTGCTGTTGTTAAACGTGACTTTCAACTGTTTAAACTCTTGCAGAGCGCGTCGTTGCGTGTGGTTTTGAGAGTCAGATCCATGCTGTCCTGGCAATAGATGGAACAATTTTTCCTGAGTGCCGAGAATAATCAAGCATGAGAAAAGTAAAGAAATAACATCTAAACAGTAGTGGTAGAAAGGATTACAAAGGAAAAAAAGGCAGGAGGATTTTCAGAGCTAGTAGAGGAAGTGTTGTGTGTGTGAAGCACTTTTTGATAAGAGGAGCTTTCGGGTTACAGAAGACAAAATGTGACTCTGCTGTCATAACAACACATATTGACACAAACTATCTTATAATTGGTATATAAAGGCTTTCGTTCCAACAGCAGATATCCACCTTTTGTTCAAATCAACACCTGCTCTTATTAAATGATTGCTGGCATGAACATAAAGCACATTACGGTTTAATATTCAAGTTATGAGTCATTTTGAAATCACCTTTGACAACAGAAAGCTCTGTTTGAGAGTGTAGAGTCAACAGTGTCAGGTAGCAACAGTTTCCCAAAATGACATTTAGTGTTTTTGTCTTAAAAGCCTCGTCATGTTGTATTGAAAACTAATGGAAATGCCCTTTTTAAGAATGCACGTAATTTCCCGACAGATGAATAACGGCCTATAGTGAGATTATTTCATTAATGCAGCCTCATGAGTCATGTGTTCCCCGGGCGACCACGACCGGCAGGCCTGTGAAAATTGCTCTTCTCCATTCCCATGAGGCTTTGCTGCGGCTGCCACAGGAAGCGCATTAGTGCCGATACCAGAGGGGAGTGTATGTTGAAAACACGTATCAGTCTAACACACACACACACACACACACACACACACACACATACTCACACATGTATCTCATCATCGCAAAATTGCTGAAAACAAACTGCCACTCTGATACACACACACACACACACACAAATAGACCAGCACACATGCAAACTCTGTCTTTCTCACACACACACACACACACACACACTTTTTTAACTTTTATTTATCCAGGGAAAGTCGACTGAGCAATGGGAAGCTTTTTGAACAAAACTGAAACTGTGTAGTCATTTCCATTTTGCCTTAGTTCCTAACCTTTTGATGAGCCATTTAGAACCAGGACTTGTAAACCAAAAAAAGTCACATGACTCACAAGTAGCTCATTTATTGGACAGAGGTTTGGTCACCTGTCATCCTGCCAGGTGAGAGATTTTGTCAGCGGGTAAATCTGCTGTAATTTCCCTTCTCTGGTGTTAAGTTAGTTAAGATCACATGCAGAAACAGCTGAATATGAGCATCAGTCCAGACTTCATTTTGTTCTGCTCGGCTTTCCAAGCACGGGGAACCGCATCCGTCTCCTTCTACCCATAATCCCTTGCGTTTTTGGGGTCGTTTTGATTCTGAACCACACCGCGGTTCTCTTGTTCTCTCGTTAGAGGACTGAGACTCAGACTTTCAGGCGTCTCGGTGCCGTTGTTTGGTTCAGACGGGATTCGGTTCAGAGGTCGTCGCTCTCACTGGACGAATGAACCGAACTGAAGGAGGAAACACTGCAGAGTCTGAATAAACTGCTCCAAACACGAGCGATAAGATAAGATGTTGCTCCAGTGTTTATGTAAACATTTAACTGACATCAACCAGTAAGGGGTGGAGCCGCTGTGCAGCCGGCCAATCAGAGCAGTGGCTCGTTTTGCTTCTGCACCGAGCTTCCAAAACGGCCGGTAGGTTTCTGGGTGGAGGAGAGGCAGCGCAATATAAATGATTAAAAATATCTTGAAACAAAACTTCACATTTGTCTCTTCACAATTGTCTGCAGTTAATTACATGAAGTTGCTGATAAAGTGAAAAAATCCCTCCTTAATGCCAAAGCAGTGGCCTTCTTCTGCTTTTCATCTTTTTGTACGAGTCTGTGTTGTTTTCTATGGCAGGCTGTGTGTGTGTGTGTGTGTGTGTGTGTGTGTGTGTGTTGCAGAGCTTCCAGGAGTGTCCTTGAGCAAGGCAGCGAGGCGGTCGCTCCGCTGAGTCTGAAGAGGTTTATATAACCAATCTGACAAGGACAAAACACAGATGCTGCCATGGACATGATGCATTTTTTCTTTTCTTTTTTTGCCCAAAAAAGATGATATGAACATCTATTTTTCTCACTGGCACTTGAGAGAAAGAAAAGAGTAACAAAAACAAATTATGGCCCTTTCTTTTCTGAAACTCAATTTTCTGCCCTACAAACCTCATCCTGCTAGAACCAGAATTACTATCATCACATAACACATAAAATTTCAGAGTTTGCCTTAAATTTCGACCAGAAAATCATGCTCCATTCAAGAAAGCCATGCGCTCTGTTCCTCCAGTTTTGCTGCTTTGCTGTTATCAGCCAAGAGCAGGGAAGTTGTGCATCAGTAAAATATGTCCTACTGTAAACAAGTTTTGCATTTCCCACCCATCAAAATAGCCATCACTAGCTGTTTGATGGGGGGGAAATAATCTAAAACAGCCTTCTTGTATAAATTCCATGCTATTTCTGGGTATTTAATGTTTCTTTTTTTGGTCGTGGTCGTGTTTTACAACAGAAACTGTGATGTCAGGTCCGGCGTCGGCGCCAAAGTCAAAGTTCTGGTATGCTGATAACACAAATGGCTGTCGGTAATAAATAGAAAGCTGCTGTTTTCCCACGCTCTGCTGGGAAACAGCGTAGTAACAGATAATTTTTAGACAGATGGAGGATCTAAAAGTGGAGTTGTTGCAGAGCTATTCCTGGTTCCCAGCGGGGGGCGGGAGCCTGCTCAGTGTGGGAACTCCTCTGAAGTGGTCTGGGCTGACGTGGAGCCGGCCCACGCTGCGAGCCGCGAGGGGGGGGGGTGGGGGTGGGGGTGGGGGGTTTACATGAGACGGGATTACAACATAATGGTGACTGTGAAAAACGGTGAAAAAACAGTATTCACATTACAGGCGCTGATGAAAAGTAACGGAGTACTTGCTGGATTATGTATAAACATGTTTGAGGGGATTTACATTTCGAGATGTACGGCAATAAGTGCATATACATGTCATTTAACCATCTATGGGTCTACAAATGTAAAACACATCACAATTTGTCTGTTCTGCTTTCATGACTTAATGTAATTAAGTAATTTTAGTAATTTTACGTAATTTTATTTGCTTGTTTGGTGTGTGTTTTGATTATTTCCCAGTTCCCATACTGGGTTGGGTTTCTGTATGGAACATTTGTGTCTGATAGTCTCATTAGTCTTATCTGGATTGTTTTTTGTTTAGTTTCTTTTGCTCTTCTTTTATTACCTTTTTTTTTTTTTTACCCTTATCCTTCGAGAGGTCCTTCTGTCCTCTTGCCAGGCCGTCATTGTAAATAAAAATTTGTTCGTAATTGACCTGCCTGGTTAAATAAACTTCCTGTGTGCCTTCCTGCCGTTTCCTGGAAAGAGCCATGAAGTTATGTTCTAATTATAGTGAAAATAGAGAAAGCGTTCAGTGGTAGTTGGTAAGTTATATAGAAAATTTGAAATTAACTAAAATTAAGTATTCAACAAATAACTATATAATTATATGAATAATGACTTTGATAATTGACCTCTTCCTATTATTTTTTCCAATAAATAGTTTATAGTTTTGCAGTTCTTTCCAGGAAATTCTTTTAGAAATGTTCAGTATCTTATTGACTCTCCAGACTCTTTCTATAGAACTGCTGCTTCACTTCATGGTTCTTTCCAGGAAACTTCCTAAGAAATTAACAGTTCCTTTCTAGGAAATTATTAGGAAATTGTGGACCCAGAAAATACAAAATACAATACAAAAATATAAGTACAGTGTCTCTGCTCTGTGCGTCTGTATGTATTTACATTCTCAAGCACACTTGTGTTTGGACTGTGGAGATTCTGATATTCCCGTGCAAATTCTGGTGTACTAACACAGTGGTTCTCAACGTGGGGTCCGGGGACCACCAGGGGTCCTTGAGGGGGTTCCAGGGGGTCCCCCAGCAAATTGATGAATTGTTAAACTTCAACATTATTTCATTTACAAGAAGTTAACACTATGAGAGAATGTAGAAGAATGACTGTTTTGATCATAGTTTCTCTGTTATCTCTCTACCTACAACACAGATAGTCATGGAATATTTAACAATAAAAATATTCTCAGATTTGGGTCTGAGAGACAAAATCTCATCAAATGGGGTCTGTGGCCCTAATGTGGACTAAATTAGGGGTCCTTGATATGAAAAAGGTTGAGAATCACTGTACTAATACACTGGCACATATTTATTTATTTATGTATTTATTGATACATATCTCTCTGTAGCTGCTCTAGCCTATGTATTTTTATTTTTTTTGTCGTTTCTCTCTGTTTAGTTTAGTACGTTTGTTTTTGTCTGTTTTATGCACAGTAGCCTATATCCGGTGCGGTGTTATGAGCGGTGTGGTGTTATGAGCGGTGCGGTGTTATGAGCGGTGCGGTGTGGTGTTATGAGTGGTGTGGTGTTATGAGCGGTGTGGTGCGGTGTTATGAGTGGTGTGATGTTATGAGCGGTGCGGTGCGGTGTTATGAGCGGTGTGATGTTATGAGTGGTGCGGTGCGGTGTTATGAGCAGTGTGGTGTTATGAGCGGTGTGGTGTTATGAGCGGTGCGGTGTGGTGTTATGAGTGGTGTGGTGTTATGAGCGGTGTGATGTTATGAGCGGTGCGGTGCGGTGTTATGAGCGGTGTGGTGTTATGAGCGGTGTGGTGTTATGAGCGGTGCGGTACAGTGTTATGAGCGGTGCGGTACAGTGTTATGAGCGGTGTGGTGTTATGAGCGGTGCGGTGTGGTGTTATGAGCGGTGTGGTGTTATGAGCAGTGCGGTGCGGTGTGGTGTTATGAGCGGTGCGGTGTGGTGTTATGAGCGGTGTGGTGTGGTGTTATGAGCGGTGTGGTGTTATGAGTGGTGTGGTGTGGTGTTATGAGCGGTGTGGTGTGGTGTTATGAGCGGTGCGGTGTTATGAGTGG
>NC_136007.1:4252861-4265361 GCF_048128805.1 Centroberyx gerrardi | reverse complement strand
CAGTTTTTAAACTATTTCTGCTTTTTCTACAGAGGCGTTGAAGTTGCGTCACAAATCTCCCAGCAACCATTTCTGGTCATCATGAAGGTCCAGTGGAGGATTAGCTCGGCACAAATAATGGCTAAATATATAGCAACCAGGCAAAAAAAAAAAAGAGTGAAATACCTAAAATGTTGTTGTGGTGTGACTGCAGGTCAATTCATTAATGTTATATGTAAAAGAGAATAGTCTGATGAAGTAGATTTGTTTCCAAGTAAACTGTCTTGTCTTTAGCTCTAGTCTCTACTCCAAAACACTCTGAGTTGTAGCTTGAGCAGAGTTTAGCTGTTAGCTAACTGTTAGCTAGCTAACTAGCAGCAGTGGAGAAACAGAGTTCAGACTGGAAAGTGAGTTTTCAAATCCAGAAATCTCTGGTCTCTCTCTGCTCTCAACCCCCTGCAAATATATTATGTGTCATTTTGTGCTGTAAAAATCTTACTGATCGCCCCTTTAAGATCGTTTGACAGCAGATACACCGCCCGTCAAAAGTGTGCCTTTTCTACATTTTCAAAGTACTTTTTTATTTTCTCTGTTATTTTTCAATGAAGAAGTGAAGGGAAAAACTGACTGTTGGGGTTGTGTGCAGAAGTTCCAGCTGCTAAGGAGTTTTTTTTTGATGAACGTATAGATTAATTGTTTTAGTGTTATCATCACAAATATTTGTTTTTTTTCTCAAACTAAACCTAGTTAGTCTTTAATGGGGTTAGGTCAATGCAAACAGACAAAGAAAACGTGCTTATTTATTAAGCATTTTCAAAAGCTAGGTGTCCCCAAAGTTTTGAAATGTGTTTCAGGAGCCTGACATGTCTGTGGCAAATTGTCTCAATTCAGTCCAGTGTATTTCAGTTTGATTTATTGCCATGAATGTTAGATGGACAACACTCAGTGTACAGAATATGAGGAAGACCTTCCTGCTGTTGCTCCCCATTGTGTTTAATCAGTGTGTCGACTGTGAAGAAGACTGAAACTCTCTTCTCGCCTTCATCTCCACCTTCCCTTCATGACTGAAGGGGATTTAAAGGACAGTTCCTGTGTTATTGGATTTTCTGCTTATTTCCTGCATTCCCTTACTGTTTTATCTCTGTGGATCATTTTCCAGCTTATATCACATTAGCAGATAGGCTATTTGCTACTTTTCCCTCTTGAACTTTGAAACCAACGCTGTCTAAATATTACGAGTTACTCCCAGTAAAGAAGAGGCCAGCAATTTTAAGATGTAATTCTGTAAAATCAAACTTTATTTTCTGTTTCATTTTACAGACTATAGCTGGCGGAAGGGTCTTGCTTTGGTTTGTCTGTTGGTTTGAATTGGTTTGGATTGTGATTGGCAGGAGGCGGGGCCTAATGTGACCGCAGAGAACGTTAGCTATTGGTTGAAAGATTTATTTCGGAAAGAAAAACGCGGAAATCAGAGAAGCAGAAAGCGGAGGTACGACGCCCCCTGCTGTCCCGTCCCGGCTCTCGCTGTGTTCCTGAATGCGTTACAGTAATATGAATCTTTTGAACGGAACTTCTTTCAAAATGTAAAAAGTTTGTAGTCTGATATCAACGTTCTGATGCAACTTTGCAAAACGCGGTTGTCGGCTTCTCAATCACAGTGATGGATTGATTACCGTTACTGACTGAATTAGAAGTCTCCAGTGTGTTTCTATGCTGTGTGGAATTGAATGGGAGTGAATGAGCCTGAGAAAAACTGGCAAAACTGATTTTAAAATATCTTTAATCTTGGAGCATGTATGTAAAAACGGTCACAATTAACATTAAAGGGATGGAAAATGTGAAAAACAAAGAGAGGGAAAAACTCCAATCACACTGGTATTGTCCTGTAATGACAGCTTTCACCTGGATTCACCTGTCAGCCTGTTTCCTGGAGAGAGCTGCTTACTGTTTCTAAATACATGAGGGACAGTGGGAATTCATCATAACATGAAGAATAATTAACAGCACTAAAAATATGCCCTGCGTGTGTGTGTGTGTGTGTGTGTGGGTGTGAGTGTGTGTCTACATTCACTCACTTCATTGAAATCCTTCTTGAGTTTGAGTTGCCGTGGTAACACACACACAGGGGAAGATGGAAGGATGAGAGGAGATGGAGGATGTGGAATGAAGCGATGCTGTGTGAGGATGTTGGATTCTGCACTGATGAGACTTTTTTACTGTATCGATCTATTTATCGACTCCCTGTCTGGTCTTAAATGATCTTTGTCCACATGGTAATGCATCTGTTATGGTGATTTGTTGTCCATTTAATTGTAAACCTTCTGCAAATTTAATTCACCTTTTACCTCAACGGGACAGTAAAGGTTTTAGAACTGAACTGAACTGAACAGAAGAAAGAGACAGAGAAAGGTTTGAGGAGGAGAGATGGCAGCTGAAAAAGCAGCAATATGGGGAATTTAACGAAAAATTGTTGACTTTTTTTGATGCTGCGGAAATGTTTTTCTTCACTTTTATGTCGATAAGAGAAAATGATGAAAGAGAAATGAAATGAAAGAGAGAGAACCAGAGCGAGTAAAAGAGAGTCAGAGAGAGAAAATGAATTTATGTCGAGATTTTGATCAGTTTCAGTTTCCGCTCTTCTTCTAGCATTTCTTTCAGAATCATTTTTATTTTCCAGGTTGACTGACACCACAAAGCCAAATGAATTGAGCTTGAATTGAAATGAATTGGATTGGATTGACTTGAACTCGTACCAGCAAGCACGTGAAGTGACGCAGGAGGAGGCCAAGTTCAACACCAACCCAAACAAGCACAAACTTTCACAATATGAAATTATTGTACAGTAAAAATTCATGTTAATCAAAATGAAAACTCATTTACTCATAGCTCCGATGCAACAACTTTTATTGTCCAAAACCAGCGTTTCTCAGATTATCCCGAAGAAGACGGTTTGCCTGTCGAGTGTGTGGTGACGTTTTTCATTTTGATTAATTAAAAAATGTATTAAGTCAGCCAGAACCTCACCAATAATACTAGTGTCCGTTTTCACTTCTTCTTTTTCAAAACTTCATATTAAAGCAGCTTGATATCAGAAAGATAGACAAAAGATATCATATTGAGATGATAAATTATAAGCAAGAGAAACAGAACAACACAGGATAGTTTGGTGAGTTTTGCTTCTGCACAACTGGGGCAGACTCATGAACCATATAAACACAACTCTGTGTGTGTGTGTGTGTGTGTGTGTGTGTGTGTGTGTGTGAGCTGCTGAGAGCTAGAACTGAAGGCTGTCTGAAAATATCACACACTCAGACAGCTTATGTCACATATGATATAACTTTTCATTGAAAGCAAATTTCAGGTCGATAGTGAATTTAGCGCCCGTCTCCCTGCTGAAGTGGCGCTCGAGTGGCGTTTTATTTGCAGAGCACTTGTGTCGTGTTTGGTCACGCAGGCCTTCACCTCCGCCGCCGCTCTGAGGCTGAACCTGAACCTGCTCCGCTCAGTCCTGATCGCTGCAACCAGGCTGAACCGCTTTCTGCAAGGTGAGAGTCTGAAATTAAATCAGATCACCTGGGTCATGTCAAGTCAAATGTATTAACCCCTTGAACTCCCTTAAATTTCCCCTTTAGTAGCTTCAAAGTTAGCCTACATTAGAGAAAATTACATCAAATTAAATCCTCCATTACAGCAAATGGAAAAAATCTAGATGTCTTGTGCATCATTTTCTACACATTTCCCGGTAATTCAGTCTGACATGTTTGGTGTCTTTGGAAACCTTGGGATCTTGACTAGAATTTAAAATAAAGTTCATTAGGTTTGAACAAAGCTTGGCCGTGGAACATGCAATTATAATGATGGACCCGCTGGTGGGACTGGCAGGGTGGAACAGCCAGTTCTTCAACATGCTGATTTGTGCCTCAGTCTGTTCTTCTGCAGGAGAATCCACCAAGAATACTACCGTGTTGTGTTTTATGATTCGGCTGCCGAGTGCACAGACGCTGTGGAAACCAGTCAGAGAGATGAGGCGGTTTCTACCAAGAAATATTTTAAAACGAGAGAGTGAGAAGGCAGGACGAAAGCCAAAACCAGCGTCAGCCACCAAACAGTTTGACGCTGAATAGACGTTGCTGCACAAACGTTGAAAACCTGTGAAAATGTAGCGTCAAAATGAGTTGAGATGACATCGTTTTGTGAAATCAGGACCTAAATATCTAAATATCTAAATATCTCAGCTTGTTTGTTGACGCTGAAGTCGGCCGCCTCCTGCACATCGCCGTCCAGGAAAATCTTAGTCTGCATCTGCCTCGCCTAACAGAGTCATTACGAGCTCCATTTTGATTAAGTAGGACTGTCTCACTGAAACCGTCTTCATCACCGTCATCATCAACTATCATGATCATCATTGTTGTCTCTGTGCTGCATTCACATGGAGACAGATAGGCAGTAACCAGCAGTGAGGGATTTCAAAAGGGGATGGTGGGCAAATCTTGTGTTCATTTAGGAATAACATCATTGCCACATAGTACATATGATATAATCACAGTAAAAAAACGAATAACATTCTGGTCTCTCTCCTGCTCCTGTGGGTGGAGAAACTGGTCTCTCTCCTCTTCTACGATGGATTTCTCCCTGTATGATTGTTGAACGTCTCTCGGTGCAAAATGGCGGCTCTAGAAAGAAGCCCTCGCTCTTTGATTCTGAGGGACTGACGCCAAAACCTGAGGTTTACTGCTGATGTTTTACATCCTGAAACGTTTTCTCATATCAAACTCCACTGTAGCTGCTGGAAACATCTGGGGTTGACGTCACCTCGTCCTTGATTGACCAGTTATCCATGAAGAAGAAGGAGAAAAATACATCAAACAACTAAATGGACCAAGAAATGCGAGGTACACTGCCAATAGCTGTTTTCAAGAGGCTCCCATATCTGAAAAGAAATCATCAACAAAGTAAAATCTATGAACATCATGTGAGCGGCAGCAGCAATTCACATTTTCAATTAAGTGAACCAACAATGAATGACGCCAATCTGTTTATTTATAGAGGCTGTTTCGTCAGTGTAAGGCTCTTAGGCTTACAGAATGTTCTAGTAGCAAGAGAGTGTACAAAGAAAAAAAAAACAATATTAAAGCAGTAAAACACAACTTAGACTTATTCAGAGCGATCGTCCCTGAACCCTTGAAGCAAATAATGAGGGTAGACAGGAAGACGCATTAAGAAGAAAAAAAAAAGAACATTTTACACAAAAGCAAATTCAAAACATTACAAGTGCTTCTTCAGACGTTCTGATTTGCTCATTTTCAATAATTAAACCCTTGCTGATTTCAGAAATAGTTTTCTCTTTCTTCTCGTCAGTGCTGCCCTACGACCAAACCAGTTCTATTTGTTTTTGAGGTAAAAATGAAGTTTGTTTTGGTGACGTTCAGCTCAGTGCCAACTATCAGTCACACACATTATTTTCTCCTCATGGATTTATGGTGATATTTCACTTTGGTAGAACACTTTTATATCCATGTACCTATATAGGAACTTCTGAACAAGTCAGACTTGAGTCATAATTTTAATTGCTTGAGACTTGACTTGATGCATGAAGAGAAGACTTGAGACTTGACTTGACTTGGGTTCTGGTGACTTGGGACTTGACTCTGACTTGTGCTTTGATGACTTGAAAAGGTTTCTAAAGTCTTGACTTGAGATCTTGTGTTTGTGTAAATGACTTAGATTGAAAGTGATGAGATTTGTTCCAGCAGACGACTGAATTTAAATTCTGTTTTCTGAATTTGTATGGAATGATTGTTTTTATTGAAGTTGAAACTGATTATAGAAATCAAACTCATGATGCTCTTACCAAGTTTTTATCCTATTAAAACCATATTGCATTGAAAAGTCCTAGATATTTAGTTTTCTTTAAGATATTAAATTGATACTGGACTCTTGATTTGTTCTGACTTGACTTGCTGTTCTACATTTAGACTTGAGACTTGACTTGAGACTTGTGCCTCAAGAGTTGAGACTGACTTGGGACTCGAGTGAAGTGGACTTGGTCACACCTCTGCTTCCTTACTTTCACTTTGAAAACCTCAGGGAAAATAATCCTACTTGTAACACACTCGGAAACAAAGAAAATGAAATCTGGGTTCTGTTATATTTCAACTGTGTCAAAACTTTCCAAACTTTCCGTATTCACCACCCATCTTACTTCTGCTTTAAAAGCTGCGTGGCCCTGAGTAGCCAGAGCATGACATCAACACTGCCAGGGTCGGGGGTTCAATTCCCTGTGTAGCTCAATGGGTAGAGCAAGGCACTAACACTGCCAGGGTTAGGGGTTCGACTCCCACTGGAGGCACCCTGGAGCCACCTAAGGTAAAAATGTATGCGCTCACGGTACTGGAAGGAGCTTTGGACGTCCTATGGCTAACACTCAGGCTACAGGCTCTACATTCATAAAACAGTGAGTAAAAACTAGACCCAGGTGATATTATGCCATTCAGGGTCCTATACTATTCAATAAGTAATTCTGTCTGCAATTAAAGCTATTGAAAAGAAAGATAGAAGGGGAAAAAAATCCTGATTTCAGGAGATGAAGCAAATCCCCAGAGCTAGCTAGCCGGAGTTGACTCTTCCTGAACTAGCATACATGCTAAAAGGTGAAACTGATGCATGAGTTTCATTTCAAAAGTAGATTTCCACCAATTTTTTTAAATGTGACTAACTGCTGGTGTCAGTAAGAGACTGTAGGATTTTCATTAGGTCCTTTTGTAACTGCACACGTCTGAAAAGCTTGTGGTAGATTGCTTTTTCCATTTCACATTTCTTTACGATTCAAACCACTACTAGTGGTTAGCTAGCTGAAGACGCATTTCAAGTTCCCTTGTTTCCTGATAAGGTAATTAATGTCATTTTACAACATCAGACTGTTGTATTCAGGTTTACCATGTTGTTTGTTGGACTTCATGTTAGTGGGCTTAATCCTGTGTTGAGGATGCAACGTTAGCATGGCTAGCAGCGCTAAGCTAGTTTTCAGTTTGGGCTACTCATTACCTTTGTTTACGAAATGAAAACAATTTCTGATGACATAATCAGGTTGAATTTTGAAATATAGAGCAATGTACATTAGAATTTATTTTTTTCATGTAAGAAACCCTTTAAATGTTTTACCAAAGTGAATTATCGCTCTGAGATGACCTGCACTTCTGTCGAGGCAGATTCACTCAGCAATAGGAAATGGCATCAGGCAGTGAAACGGTGGTTATGGTAACGCACATGCACTGTACACACACACACACACACACACACACAGACTATGCAAACATGCACAAAAAGCATACTTTCGAGTACTGACAGACATGCTGACATACACACACACACACACACACACACACACACACACACACACTCAGTGCATTGAAAGAGGAAAGTATTGATGTATGGTACAAAACAGAAGCCTTCCCTCTCTCTTCTCACAGTGTTTACAAGCCTGGCTCAGGAAAACAACATTGGCGGCAGAAAAACACAAGTACTGCACACACTCTCTCTCTCACACACACACACACACACACACACACACACACACTCACACACACATACAGCTCTATGCTCACAGCGGCTGTCGTTAATTTTTAAACCTGTATAAAACATTATTGCTAAAATAAGCCAAAAAAAAACCCAAAATAAAACAAAACAATAAAATAGCATTTGTTTACACTGTACAGGACGGTACTGGAATGTATGTGAGTTCATCAGGATGGGGCAACACACACACTAGGGATGCACCAATATTACTTTTCCACTTGGTTTCACTGATATCACTGCCTAGTACTAAAGTATTCTACCCTAAGTATCTGAATCCCAATTACAGTCACTGGACAAAAATCATTGATGGAAGAAAAAACATGATTTTTTTCCTCTATTACAGAGATCCAAGATCCTTCTGTGTGTGAAAAAGGCAGGAAAACACGTCACTCCGCTTCAACGTCAGACACGTAATATCAAGTTTTCAATTCTATTCCAATTTATATTACTTTATTCTATTTTCAGCTAACAGCCGATAGCAGTATCAGTGCATCCCTGACACAGAGGAAACATCTGAGGGGAAGAGGTGTTACTGGGCATCGGGGAGACGAAGCGCAGCAGAGTCCACAGTCCTGATGTGGTTTTCCATGGAGATCGTTAGTGACTTCTTCCGACTCCTCCCAAACTTCCCCTTTGACCTCTCAGTCTGTACAAAATCACCGGAGAGAGTTCAGAGTTCAGAGTTCAGAGTTCGGGGGGGTTGGGAAGGGGAGAGTCGAGCCCAGAGTTTCATATAGTCCAAGAGTTTCTCAGAGCTCTGCAGTCTTTTCCCTCCCTCAGTCTGGTTGTCCTCAGTCCGGCGACGGAGCGCACAGACGTTTTCGTAGCAAAAAGGGGAAACACATGAACTGAACCTACTACTGCAGCAACAACAAGAAGCAAGCTTTGTGGGATTTTGTCACATTTACATACATACACACACAGATGTATAAAAAGAGTCGACTACGCGCTAGAGGAGTACCTTAAAACACCAAAGGCACCTTGGATGGGAAGGTCATTTTACATCTTCTGTGGATGAAAACTAACTGGTTTGGTAATAAGTGCTTAGCTAAAACCCAAGTCAAGAGCTGTGCGCTAAAACAAACGGACGAACCTTTTCTGCTTCAGAGGCAGAAAACCGAACAGCGAACCCATCTGCTGATGGAAGCTCATCTAAAGGTGCTTTTTGGCAACAGAATTATTACAAAATGGACAAATGGCGGTTAATTCCCTTTCAAATCAACCAATTCTGAAGTGGATGTTCTGATGTTTGTTTTTCTTAAAAGGTTACACACATCCTATGTTGAATGGCATAACATAGAACGCTCTATCTTTTAACCAGTGAATAGAAGAAGAAGAAAAAAGCAGAAGAAAAAGAGCAGGGTTGGTCGTAGATCATCACATCACTGAAATATTTTGAGTGTTTCTGACCCTTCTACTCCTGTCCCATTCATTTCCTTCTCATTCGTCGCTCATCTAGGAATTGAAGCTCATTCTAAGTCGCTTTGGATGCTTTGGACTAGTATCTGTCAAGCCTCTCAGAGCAGGAGAAGGAAAAAGTCCCCATGAAACGAACTCCCATTACTTTTACTTCCTGGAAAACAGAGTATCTTTACTGGTGACCTCATGCTGCACCAGAAGGCGTAAATATACATTTCCTGCCCCCATCAAATAAAATTCTCTTCGTAACTGATACTCCATTGGTTTAGACTTTTGAATGATCCCGCCCCCAACATCCTGTTTCAACAGGAACTACATCAAATTAAGGAAGTAAAGATGCTGTTTCATGGGGTCTTTACGGAGAAAAAAAAAAAAATAGGTTCTTCCTATTCTGCAAGCATTTTGAGTAAAAAATATTGAACTCAAAAACAGAGAAGTGTGGTGACAAACAAAACTGGGACCAAATCGGTCATATACCTGGACCTGGAACCTCTACTGTGAATAATTATATGGGAAACACCGCTTTAACCTGCATCAGAAAACCTGTATCATTAATTCTGCAACAATACTCCATGTTTCAGCTGATTTTAGAGGACCAAGTGTCATGTAAAACACACACATCACATGTCCACACTGGGTGGCACAGTGTTGTCATTTGAACACTTTGCACTGTGGGACAGTTAAAGGGGAACGCCACTCATTTTATGAATTCATGGTTGTTAGTCCCATGATCTGGGAGGGTTCAATCGATATTTAAGAACAGAAACACACTCAGTCTCATATTTCTCGTCTATGGAGCAGCTCCAGATTTTTACGTCTTGATGACATCACAGATTTGAGACATTTGGGAGAGTTATTCATCTTCACAAATACCGACTTTTTTGTCCTAGACCATAGGAATAACATAAAGGTAAAATTTTAAATTCAGTGGTATACCATTTTTAATAGCATGAAATCAGGAGGCGATATTCTAAAAAAAAAAAAAAAAAAAATTGATTCTTTTAGAAATCCTAGAAACAGGATCCTGGCAAAACTTTTTTTTCAACTGTTCTTTAGTCATTATAATGGATAGAGAATGGATCTCCTTAGGCTGTGATCACATAGGAGTCATTTAGTCATTTTTTCTCAACTGCATTTAGGTTTTTCTCAACTGCAGCTGTGAGCGTCGCTACAAGAGACCAAGAGCTCAAAGGGCTCGTGGAGCATTACATCATTCTGCCTGCTAAGCAACTATCTAATTAGCGTTAACCAGCTAACCTGAAGTATCAAAGGAGATAACCCCGTCTAAGAGCCGTTTCAGGGCCTGTCTTTGCGTTGACGTAATGTGTGGCGCGGCTACAGTTGAGACATGTTCAGAGCGGCCAGGACAACTCCCCAAAACTCACCTCGTCCAAAATGTACGCAACATAGTTTGGAGGAGCTGTATGCCAAACCACTAGCCAGGTTACAGACTCCTGAATCAGATTTTGCAATTCAGACTCTGGTGTTTCCCTCATCAACTGCTTGTTCTCGCTCAACAATTGAGCCAATCAGCGCCTTTGTGGGCGGGACTAAAGTTTGAATCGTTCGTGCGACGGTTTTTCATTGGTGTTTCAGCAGAATATTATTTATTGAAATCACCTCCTTAACCAACAGATTGTCTTCGCTAAGACGATATTTTTGTCAAAATCGACCGACATTCTTGGGTCAGTTGGTAAATGTCTGGCTTAGGGCTGCAACTAACGATTATTTTCATTGTCGATTAATCTGTCGATTATTTTCTCGATTAATCGATTAGTTGTTTGGTCTATAAAATGGTGAAAAATGTCGATCAGTGTTTCCCAAAGCCCAAGATGACGTCCTCAAATGTCTTGTTTTGTCCACAACCCAAAGATATTCAGTTTACTGTCATAGAGGAGTAAAGAAACCAGAAAATATTCACATTTAAGAAGCTGGAATCAGAGAATTTTGACTTATTTTTCTTAAAATTACTCAAACCGATTAATCGATTATCAAAATAGTTGGCGATTAATTTAATAGTTGACAACTAATCGATTAATCGATTAATCGTTGCAGCTCTAGTCTGGCTAACCATGTATGTAGAGGCTGACTGGCTGCAGCATCATGTGACTGAAGTGACGTCAGAGCGGTCGGATACGTCAGTCACTAGTGATCGGTTCGGGGAAAATCAGGAAATCTCAGGTTGAGTAACGGAGTGGGAATGACATCGCCATTCACTCTGAATATCAGGCTACCTAACCACTGAAAATTACTGAATAAAGGTGCTGGCACGTTCAAAAAAAGCATCCTATGTGATCACAGCCAAAGAGAACCACTATTTTTCCTCTCTTGCCTCTCAGGGCTTCTGTAAAACACACTGACAACGTTTGAAGGTGAAGTTCGGACGCACAGCAGTGTGATCTAACGAAATCTTTATGAGTCAAATCTGAAAAACAAGTGTAACTGCAGCCGTACTGAAACACTGAGCTGACTGTCTCTCCAAATCCATAACGAAGAAAATATTAAAAAAAATATCTGTGGACGTATACAACTTCACGGCTCTCTGGCACTGCCATTTAAACTCTGTTACTTTCCACCACAGCTTCACACTTTCAAAAGAATGAAGTAGAGGAGAAACAAAACTGAGAAAAAATTTAAAAAAACAAGAGGCGTGAGGCTGGCAGGATGGAGGGAGGAATCACATTCTGGAGGGAGGTGGCCCGCAGCAGCCTGAGGTGAAAGTCACCGGTTGGATCCGCCGGGGCCGACTGACCGGGAAGAGAGTGAAGAGAGTGAAGAGAGTGAAGAGAGTGAAGAGAGTGAAGAGCGCTCACTCCTCCCCCAGCAGCCGCCGCCGCAGTGCCGCTGAGCAAGGCACTTATCCCCCCCCCCCCCCCCGACTGTTCCAGTGGGTGTGAATGTGTGTGACTGTGGATGAATGTGAATGAATGCAAAGTCTTCCCTGGATAAATAAAGTAAAAAAAATAAAAATAAAAAAAAATTTAAAAAGAAAAGTAATCTGTTCTCTGTTCGGAACGCGTCGACAGTCTCAACCGTTGTTTTTCGCGCATTTTAAATAACATTAAACATTATGGCTATGCAGAAAATATACATTCCGACATTTAGATATAGTACTATCTTAAAAATACAAATGTGCAAAAGTTGTAAACAAATGAGATCCTGTGTGTGTGTGTGTGTGTGTGTGTGTGTGTGTCACAGCCTGGTGGGCTCCTCGTCGCTGTCGCTGCAGTTCCCGCAGCAGTCCTGCAGAGGGAGGCAGAGAGCGGGGAGTCAGATACAGAGCGGGTGAACTTTGACCTCTTTTAAACCCGGGCTCAAAACTTTTATATTCTGCATTGCCCATGCAACTTGATCTTTACTCTCTCTTTATGCATTTTAATTCTGTATTTATTCTCTCTTCTTATACACTTTATTATCTCTTTTTATTTGTTTATCCTGTATTTCTTATCTAATGTCTTGTATATCTTGTGTAAAGCACTTTGAGCTGCCTTTGTGTATGAAATGTGCTATATAAATAAACTTGCCTG
>NC_136007.1:4222861-4245361 GCF_048128805.1 Centroberyx gerrardi | reverse complement strand
TTGATTTGATATTGAGGAGGAGGAGGAGGATGAGGAGGAGGAGGAGGATGAGGAGGAGGAGGAGGAGGAGGAGGAGGAGGAGGAGCAGGATGAGGAGGAGGAGGAGCAGGAGGAGGAGGAGGAGGAGCAGGAGGAGGAGGAGGAGGATGAGCAGGAGGAGGAGGAGAATGAGCAGGAGGAGGAGGAGGAGGAGGAGGAGGAGGAGCAGGATGAGGAGGAGGAGGAGGATGAGCAGGAGGAGGAGGATGAGCAGGATGAGGAGGAGGAGGAGGATGAGCAGGAGGAGGAGGAGGAGGAGGATGAGCAGGATGAGGAGGAGGAGGAGCAGGAGGAGGAGGAGGAGGAGCAGGAGGAGGAGGAGGAGGAGCAGGAGGAGGAGGAGGAGGATGAGCAGGAGGAGGAGGAGAATGAGCAGGAGGAGGAGGAGGATGAGCAGGAGGAGGAGGAGCAGGAGGAGGAGGATGAGGAGGAGGATGAGCAGGAGGAGGAGGAGGAGGAGGAGGAGGAGGAGGATGAGGAGGAGGAGCAGGAGGAGGAGGAGGAGGATGAGCAGGATGGGGAGGAGGAGGAGCAGGAGGAGGAGGAGGAGCAGGAGGAGGAGGAGGAGGAGCAGGAGGAGGAGGAGGATGAGCAGGAGGAGGAGGAGGATGAGCAGGATGAGGAGGAGCAGGAGGAGGAGGATGAGGAGGAGGAGGAGCAGGAGGAGGAGGAGGATGAGGAGGAGGAGGAGGAGGAGGAGCAGGATGAGGAGGAGGATGAGCAGGAGGAGCAGGATGAGGAGGAGGAGGAGGAGGATGAGGAGGAGGAGGAGGAGGAGGAGGAGGAGGAGGAGGAGGAGGAGGAGGATGAGGAGGATGAGCAGGAGGATGAGGAGGAGGATGAGGAGGAGGATGAGGAGGATGAGCAGGAGGAGGAGGAGGAGGAAGAGCTCTTCAAAGCTGCAGTGAACTCTCACGGTGTCTTGTGATTTAGGAACAGGTCACCAAAGTTGAGATCGACATGTGAAACAAGTCTTTGATCCAAGAGATAATGTGAGAGTTTTGTGTTTGCTTTGATAAATAAAACAGGGCGGAAACAGGGCGGTGTGATTATGGCTGAAAGGACATTTCTCACGATTTTGCCAGATACTGCGATCATGATTAAACCACAAGTATTTGTCTTGATGAAATTAGGAGCAAAAATATTTTACTGCACTTCTTGCATGTGGTATCAGCATCTATTTCATACTCTTATCTGCTATTTACAACTGCAATGGGCGTTCTAAGTGAAATTAAATGTTTCAATATAGACAATATGCCAATATTTTAGGACTATTACTGGTGGACTGGTCTAATATGAGGTAGAAAAAGGAATAAAAATCATAAAATAAAAATCAATTTGTTCTTGTTGCTAAAGTTAAAAAGCATTTATTTTATGGCCTAATGCACAGACAGTAAACATCAACAGTAGCAAATACAATACTTTTTAACTTTTGCTCTGACATGCTTGCTTCTTTATTCAGCAATTCTACTGTTGTTCTATTATTTTTTTAAGTTGTGTTCTGTTCTGCAGTCGTGTCTTCACCCTACATCTTGATTTTTTTGTTGTTGTTTTATTGGTTGGTTTTGAGGTGAGATGTTTTTAGATAGATAGATAGATAGATAGATAGATAGATAGATAGATAGATAGATAGATAGATAGATAGATAGATAGATAGATACTTTATTGTCCTACAAGAGGAAATTTGGTTCCAGGAGGGCCTTTGTTTTTTTTTTGTATCTCAGCAGCACAAATGAACACAAAGTAAATGGGTTTTTGTAATCGTTAATGTTTTATCACTGTGCAGCTAAACTAAATTAGCACTATGAAACAACACTTCAGCACCATGAGGACGTTTCCACGGCCTGGTTTTAGTTTGCAGATCAGTTCTTCCGGTCTGCTCCTGGAGACACGGCTCCCTCTTGTGACTCACAGCAGAATAACAGCTTCTACTGAGAGGCTGTTGCCAGATACTGGGCAAACTTTTTGGGGGTTTTGTTTGAAGATCTCAAAACTGTGTAAACTGTTGTACATGAGGAGAAAAAAGTTCCACACGACTGTAGTCTCAGTTGTTTCAAAATGTTGACACGTCAAGCTGAAACCTGGAACACATTCTGAATTTCAGAAAGCAGAGGGAAAGCAACAGTGCAGTAAAATGTGGAACTTTGCACTTCTAAATGCTAAACTAATAATTTTGGTGTCTATGTTCTCATTACTTAACATGTAAGGCTCTCCAAAAAGCGATGTGCCCAATGGCTTTTTTTGGCAGAGCTTTCAACGTGTTCAATGTTCAACTTTTCAGAACGGCTTTTTTCTCAGCCAACCAATCGCGGTGAAGGAGAGGCGGGGCTTCATGCTACGTAGGAGGCTGGCCGTTACCCATGACAACAGAGATGGAGAAAGTGCCGGTGGAGAAATTGGTCGTTGTAGTAAGTGAATATCTGGTACCGCAACACCGATCATAAAGAGGCAGTGTGGATCATAACTGGACGTGTATCAGAATCAGAAATACTTTATTGATCCCCGAGGGGAAATTGGGTTTCGTTGCAGTTGCTCACAGAAATATATATAGGCATAGAGAAATTATAAGAAAAATAGAAATAAGAAAATAAATATAAAAATATGTAGAATATGTGCATTATACTACAATAAAATAAAAATATATAAAGTACCGTATGTGCATTATAAAAATATGTGCAAATAAAAATATGTAAAGTATGTGCATTATACTACAATATATAACAACAATAATATAGAAATAAGAAAAATAAGAAATTTGAGGGTGGGTGTGAGGGAGGAGGAGTAGGAGGAAATCCCTGAGCTGGGCCTTTCACTCCTGCTTTTTTCCTTCCCCTTTGTTTTAAATTATTGCACAAAATTAGTAACCGGAATCAGTATTGCACAGTTTAAAATATAAGTTATAAATTATGGGGTTATTAAGCTGCTGACAGGGGTGAAATAAGTCCAAGGTCCAGTCTATTGACTCAGTGTGTCTGACACTCTGAGGGAGGAGTGGAAAAGTTTGATGGTCACAGGTATATTGGGAATATCTGGTAAGCCTCTGCTTGTTGCACAACACTGTATTATCTGCTAGAAGTGCTAACCAGCTATGGCAGTGTTTTTTTTCCATACAAAAAAACTCTATGTGTGTAAACGCAGCCTAAGATGACCGACGGCCAAATCAAACAAAACCAGCCGACACCTTGAATTCTTCCTCTGTGGTAAACGGGTTAACGGGCTTCAGTCCACTTCCTGCAGCCTTCCATATTAACAGTGTATGCACTTGTGATACAGTAAGTTGGATAAAAGCATCCATCGAACGGCTTGTATCATATATAATATAAGAGGCCGGTTAGGGAAAGATCCCCAGCAGGGAGAGATGCTGTGAGACGAGACAGACCGTAAAGAAACGTATTGATTGTTAGACAGCGGGCGATCGCCGTCACTCTCCACTAATGACGCTGCTTTAGCCGTTAATGGAGACCGGACAGGCTTCTGTTTAAAAGTTGGGGCTTTCCCCTTTAATGCTGCTACTCACCGTGGTCGTCCAGCAGGATGTTCTCCGGTTTTAGGTCCCTGGAAGAGAGAGAGAGAGAGAGAGGAGAGAAGGAGAGAAGGAGAGAAGGAAGGAAGGAGAGGAGAGAGAATGAGAGGGGAAGAAAGGGGGAGGAGAGAAGATGAGGCAAGAGAAAGAGGACAGATGGAGGGAGAGAGGAAAGGAGAGGAAAGAAGGAGAGAGGAGAGGAAAGGAGAGGAGAGGAGGAGAGGAGAGGAGGAGGAGAGAAGGAGAGAGGAGAGGAGAGAAGGAGAGAGGAGAGGAGATAAAAACAGGGAGAAATTTGTTATCCTCTGAGCTTTTAACCTCCTGGTTTGAGGAGGAAGTATCAAAAACAAAGTCTATCTCCAAGTCTGTATTATTGAGCAAAAGTACCGCATCACATCAGTGCAAACAATGTGCCAATAGTTAAAGCTGCACTAGGCAACTTAGCACGTATTTTGCTCTCAAGTTTTGATTCGTCACTTCCTGATTCGTCACTTCTATCACTTTCAATTTAAGTAAAACACAAAACACCAAATTTGGAGAAACTGGTGGATGGGTGACGTGTTTAAAGCTGCGTTCAGCAACTCCGCACTACGGTGGCAGCAGGAGATAGAATTTCTCTAGTACTTCATTACCCAGAAATCATGTAACGTGACACTCCTCGGACCTAAATTCCTTAGATTTCCCATCATCACTTGCAGTATTTTAGTGTTTTAGATTTCCCACTAGCGACCATATCCAACAGCAGAAGTTGATTTGAACGAACCTGCAGGGTCTCAGTTAGCGGGGACGGGACGCTCCTCAATTTGTGATTTAGACTGATAAGACGGGTGTATTTTTACATAAAAGTCTTTGCCCAGCGCCGCTTTAACGTACAATTATGACTAGCGAAATAGACTCTTTAACAGATTTTTGGAGTGCCTTGGATCTCTCTATTTCCTACATGATTACTAGAGGACTCTTCTGAAGCGTTCCAGCCTCCGATCCGTTTCCTAAACCTCGCAGCGTAACCACCTCCCGTCCGTATTCCCGCCTGTCCCCCCACCTGTAGACGATCCTCTCCCGGTGCAGGTCCTCCAGGCCGCAGCAGATCTCCGCAGAGTAGAAGACGGCTCTCGTCTCGTCGAACCCGGCGTCTCCCATGTGGTAGATGTGGAACTTCAGGTCGCCGCCGTTCATCAGGGTCAGCACCAGGCACAGGGCGTCCTTCGTCTCGTAGGCGTACGCTAAACTCACCTGCAGACACGGGAGCGTACGGAGATGGAGTGAGTCAGGTATACGGTAGATAATCAATACGCATTTTTCATAGAAATTTTTCAATGCTATTTTGTGTGCAGAATCAGATGCTGTGTGTGAAACATTCAATTCATAGTATTCCCACGCATTTCCTGCCAATATGGTGCTTTACCATACACACAGCTCACTGGCTGTGGCTGTCATTTGATTATAATCATTAGTTATGTTCCTACACTGCAAAAAATGCCAAATTATTTTAACTTATTTCCAGACCTATCAAGCTTATTTTTAGTCAAATCATCTCATCATTTCACTTGATACATGCCAATATGACTTCGTTCAAAAAAATCATCATAAAACAATGAAGAAAATCAGAAGAAAATAAAACTTTCTCCAAGATAATTCCACTTTTACTAAATAAATGTCCTGAAACAAGTTACATTCTCCTGAAAAAAAGTCAAATTTGTTGAAACGGGTAAAATTATCTGCCAGTGCAGTGAGATGATTTCACACAAAAAAAAAATCCTAAAGTAAGCTTGATAAGTCTGGATACAAGATAAAATAACTTTCAAAATAACTGTCAGTTTTTGCAGTGTACCAAAATGGCCCGGTGGTGATGCAACAGAATACGAATAAAGAGACAAGAGAAGATTTGGAGTAGGGCTGCAACTAACGATTATTTTCATTGTCGATTAATCTGTCGATTATTTTCTCGATTAATCGATTAGTTGTTTGGTCTATAAAATGTCAGAAAATGTTGAAAAATGTCGATCAGTGTTTCCCAAAGCCCAAGATGACGTCCTCAAATGTCTTGTTTTGTCCACAACCCAAAGATATTCAGTTTACTGTCATAGAGGAGTAAAGAAACCAGAAAATATTCACATTTAAGAAGCTGGAATCAGAGAATTTTTACTTATTTTTCTTAAAAAATTACTCAAACCGATTAATCGATTATCAAAATAGTTGGCGATTAATTTAATAGTTGACAACTAATCGATTCATCGATTAATCGTTGCAGCTCTAATTTGGAGTTTTTCGAAGTTTACATGCTATCGCTTTGTGGAGAGCCAGAGTAACAGGCAGCCAATCAGGAGGCTGCTTGATACAGAGGCCATTGTGTTGCTCTGATTTGATTGGCTCACGGTCAGAGAGAGTGTAAGGTGGTCAGCAGGGACAAAGTCTGAGAACAATCGAAGACCAAAGACTGGATATAACTGAGGTATTCCAGCGATATACAGTTTTCTCAGAAAGTTATCGGCCAGTGCGGCAGGGTGACGCTTATCGATTTATCTGCAAAAGATTTCAAATCTGCAAATTTCACCGGCATATGGCGCCTTACAGATAAGCCGAGGCATATGACTGACTTATCTGTAATACAACAGCACACACATCAGTCATGCGCATGCCTTAACACACTGCATACGGAGGTCAGGCATAAGCTAGACGGTCATGCTTCAATGCAGACTTTTTTTTCCCCACATATGTGGAAAACCCCCCGAGTGAAAAACAAATCACAGCCTGAAATCCAAAATGTCAAGCTCCACTCTTGATCCATAGAACAGTATGCAGAGATGTGGAGGGTGAGAGCCAACGCTAGACTGACAAACACTTAAATAAATATCACTTGAGCGGTCTCATGTGTCTTCTATGTGGCGAGGACCAGTGCAAAAAAACACTGTATACATTCATGGTACTGTAATGAGATTGAGGTTAAAATTATCCACTAAATGGCGTTTTTGCCTAGAAGAAGCGGCGACGTACCCGTTCCTACCCACTTTACTGTACAAGGGATATTTACAGCAGATCCTGTTGATTGGTGAATGTTAAAGGAAAAATCCACGCTTGGATACACTGGTGTCTCTCCTCTTCTACGATGGATTTCTCCCTGTATGATTGTTGAACGTCTCTCGGTGCAAAATGGCGGCTCTAGAAAGAAGCCCTCGCTCTTTGATTCTGAGGGACTGACGCCAAAACCTGACGTTTACCGCTGATGTTTTACATCCTGAAACATTTTCTCATATCAGACACCATTGTAGCGGAGCTGGACGTGACGTTTCATCGTCTACATTTAGCTAATTATCCACGAGAATAAGAAAAATACACCACCAAACAACCAAATGGGTCCAGGAATGCAAGGTACATCGCTAACAGCTGTTAACAGTATTAAAGTGTTTTAGGGTGGATTGTTCCTTTAATGTGAGCCATTCATGATGATGACGATGCCACCGCTTGAACGTCCCCCACAACCGAAACACAACCATCTGTCAGCTCCTGATGCCAACATTTTTGATAAATTATGTTCTGCTGAACAAAATTGTCCAGTTGTGTATTTTTGCTCAGAGCCATGAGAAACCCAGAGGGGCTGTGTGTGGGAAACGGGAACGCTTCCTAAATCCACTGTTAGCCTGGGAGCCTGGGCAGCTGACTGATAGGTGTCCAAATCAAATAAGCAGTATGAGTTTCATCTGGCGTGGAATCAAACCGAACGGGAGGCCGACCCCGGTGTATTTTAATCACTGCGGCTGCTAATGTTGTAGCCGTCAGAAAGCAGTCCAGGTCAGCCTGAGCTGTACAGAGAATAAACATATGAAGGGTTTCACTACGTTTTGTTATCATGCAACTCAGACCTGGAATAACCTCCCAGGTGATATTAGACAAGCCCCGACTCTGACCACTTTTAAGTCAAAGCTTAAACATTTCTGTTTTGCACTGCCTACTCTACGCTGTAACAGAACTGCACTATTTTACTTTTTTTAAGTCTTTTATCTTTTGTATCTCTTGTCTGTACTTTTGCACTTTTTAATTCTAAATCTTTTATCTTTACTGTATTTTTATTACTCTGTAAAGCACTTTGAATTGCCTCTGTGTATGAAATGTTGCTTTGCCTTGCCTACGTAAATGCTATATACATATACGTGTATATATATACATATATATATATATATACATTTTGGAAGAAAGAAGTGTTACCTGATGTTTATTGTTCAGTGTGTTCATAAGACACACATGGGCATTTGTCATTATTTTTGACATTTTATAGACCAAATGAGTAATCGATTAATTGAAAAAAATCCAAAAGCCCTACTGCAAATCTACTGTTGATCCAGATCCGTTTTGCTAGGCAGGCATCAATCTTAAAGTTTCAGTTTTGTTTAAATGTTTAAATATAGTATGGTGCATAATGCTGATTCCTCATGTGTTGCATGCTGCATCTGACAGTACAATGACTGTACATAGTGCCAACTTTCAGGACGAGATACACCAACTGTACTGAGTACTGAGTACTCGACTGTACTGAGGGAAATTAGGTTTGCAAGGCCAGTAGAGAAAACCAAATGCACGTCACACACTAATGCAATAGCAGCCTGTTAAACAAAACGTCATGCCGATCAGTGGGAAACACAACAAATCCACAGCCTTGTGTGCGTAATGAACAGATTCAGGACAAGTTGATGCTTACTACAAATCTGCTGTTGACTTTCTCCAGGATCTGCTTCTCGTTGAGAGCCATGGACTCTCCTTTCCTCTTCTTTATCCTCTTCTTCTCCAACTTCTTACAGGCGTACATCTTCCCTGTGGCTCGTACCTGACACGCACATACCTGCATGAGGGAGGAGGAGGAGGAGGAGGAGGAGGAGGGGGAGGGGGAGGAGAAAGGGGGTTAGAGGAAAAGGAAGGAGAAAGAAGGAAGGAGGAAGGAGGAGCAAAAGGAGGGAAAAGGAGGAAGAAGGAAGAGAAAGGAAGTAAAAAGAGGAGCGAGTAGGTAAAAGGGGGACGAAGGAGGTTAAATGGGGTAAAAGGAGGAAGAAGGTTAAAGGAGGAAGAAAGAGAAATGATGTAAAATGAGGAGGGAGGAGTTTAAATGAGGAGGAAAGAAGAGAAAAGAGTTGAAAGGAGGAGGAAGGAAGTTAAATGAGGTGAAAGGAGGAAGTTAAACAAGGTAAAATGAAGAGAAAGGAGGAGAAAGGGGGATTTACTACAGGTTTTGCAGGATACTATCGCAAACTAATATGGTTTGGCTAAATTGGTCATCTTCTGTTCATGGGAACAGAAAAGTGAATCAAAGTGAACTGAATTGAACTTGAAAGCAAGAAAATGAGAGAGAGAGGCAGACAGAGAGAGAGAGAGAGAGAGAGAGAGAGAGAGAGAGAGAGAGAGGCTCTGAGAGAGAGATAGAGAGAGAGAGAGAGGCAGACAGACAGAGAGAGAGAGAGAGAGAGAGAGAGAGAGAGAGAGCAGACAGAGAGAGAGAGAGAGAGAGAGAGAGAGAGAGAGGGAGGCCACCAGATAGACAGACAGACAGGCAGAGAGAGAGAGAGAGAGAGAGAGAGACAGACAGGCAGAGAGAGAGAGGCAGACAGACAGACAGGCAGAGAGAGAGAGAGAGAGAGAGAGGCAGACAGACAGAGAGAGAGAGAGAGAGAGAGAGAGAGAGGGAGAGACAGACAGACAGACAGGCAGACAGAGAGAGAGAGAGAGAGAGAGAGGCAGACAGACAGAGAGAGAGAGAGAGAGAGGGAGAGACAGACAGGCAGACAGAGAGAGAGAGAGAGAGAGAGGGAGAGAGAGGCAGACAGACAGACAGGCAGAGAGAGAGAGAGAGAGAGACAGACAGACAGGCAGACAGGCAGACAGAGAGAGACAGAGAGAGGCAGACAGACAGGTAGACAGAGAGAGACAGAGAGAGAGAGAGAGAGACAGACAGACAGACAGGCAGACAGGCAGACAGAGAGAGACAGAGAGAGGCAGACAGACAGGCAGATAGAGAGAGACAGAGAGAGACAGACAGACAGGCAGACAGAGAGAGACAGAGAGAGGCAGACAGACAGGCAGACAGAGAGAGACAGAGAGAGGCAGACAGGCAGGCAGACAGGCAGACAGAGAGAGACAGAGAGAGAGAGAGAGAGGCAGACAGGCAGACAGAGAGAGACAGAGAGAGAGAGAGAGAGGCAGACAGGCAGAGAGAGAGAGACAGAGAGAGACAGACAGACAGGCAGACAGAGAGAGACAGAGAGAGGCAGACAGGCAGGCAGACAGAGAGAGACAGAGAGAGAGAGAGAGAGGCAGACAGGCAGAGAGAGAGAGACAGAGAGAGACAGACAGACAGGCAGACAGAGAGAGACAGAGAGAGGCAGACAGGCAGGCAGACAGAGAGAGACAGAGAGAGACAGAGAGAGGCAGACAGGCAGGCAGACAGAGAGAGACAGAGAGAGAGAGAGAGAGGCAGACAGGCAGACAGAGAGAGACAGAGAGAGAGAGAGAGAGGCAGACAGGCAGGCAGACAGGCAGACAGAGAGAGACAGAGAGAGAGAGAGAGAGGCAGACAGGCAGACAGAGAGAGAGAGAGAGAGAGAGCGAGAGAGAGAGAGACAGACAGACAGACAGACAGACAGACAGGCAGACAGACAGACAGAGAGAGAGAGAGAGAGAGACAGACAGACAGACAGACAGACAGAGAGAGAGAGACAGCCTGCACCGCTAAAACTGCCACTCAAACTCACTGGCGGACAAAAGTCTGCTTCATGAACCTCACATGACTCGTCAACATTTAGACGTTTAGACGACGGCGATACACTTCATAAAACATACAATATGCCCTCTGACGATCAGACTAATAACACATGAAACACTTTATCGCTGGCCATCTTGTGACTTTACATTTCCTACAGTGGTAAGTACCTACAGTCCTCCAACAAGACTGCGATTGTGAACAGTGTAATTATGAAGTGAGCGACGGGACGGCAGATCGGTTCCCCCCCTCGGATATTCTTACACGGGACGGCAGATCGGTTCCCCCCCTCGGATATTCTTACACTGCTAAATATCATCGGTCTGGGATGTTCAAAGCATTCCAGGAGGGTTTGTTTTAGCCGGCTTGGCGTAACAGGTGGGTGGGGTTTACTGCATTCAGATACACTCACCGGACACTTTATTAGGTACGCCTATCTAGTAGCGGCTGGTCATCTGTTGTCCATTTATCATAAGGTGTTGTGAGATGCTCTTCTGCACTCCACTGTTGTAAAAAGCTGTTATTGGGGCATTTGTGTTTCTTTCTGTCTTTCTGTCTGACCGCTGACCTCTGACCTCTCTCATTAACAAGCTGTTTTCACTCACTGGATGTTTTTTTCCTTATTGCACAATTCTCTCACTGCAAAAAATAATCTATTTAGTCTCATATTCAGCCTTCAAATCTTATTTTTCTTAAACCAGACCAACCTTAAACCAGAAAAATTCTGCCAGTGAGGTGAGATAACTCCACTTCCTCCAGTGCAGTTTCACTTGTTTCAGGAGCTTTCTAGAAATGAGTGTCAGTATGTTGAAACCAATCAGAATAAGACAGATCACTGCACTGCCGTCAAGAAAATGACGCTTGATTCTACTTCTTGAAACAAGTTGATTTGCATTGGAAACAAGTGAAATAATCTCAACCCCATTGGCAGATCTTTTCACTTATTTTATGAAAATTACGATTTTACGACTCAATAATAGACTAAATGACTTGTTAAGATGGAGATTTTTTTTGCAGCGCTGTAACTCTAGAGACTGTAATGTGTGAAAATCCCAGGAGGGCAGCTGTTTCTGAGATGCTGAACCAACTGTCAGACCGCAGTCAAAGTCTCTTAGATCACGCATCTCGCCTATTCTAATGTTCGGTCGAACAGAAAACGACTAAACATTATGCTGAGTTGCAGCCGCATGATTGGCTCTTTGGAGGAGCAGGCTGTTTGCCCTCCGCTCCGCTCAGTTTGCCGCTGAACACGGATGAAACAGGTCCCAAGAAGAAGAAATACGCTTCCAAAAATTTCAGTCCACTTGGTGCGAGACCTTCCCCTTTCTAACCGCTCGCCACGTCAGCAACCTTGTAGATGTACTAGCTATTTACTAGCCATTTTGTATAAACCAAGTGACATAATCTAGAAATATCGACACTGACTGAATGCTTGCTTATCTGGTATAGAAACAGATTTTTTCTTAGTTACTGGAAAATGGAAATGGAAACTACCATGGTAAACAAACAAACTACTTTGGTAGGGTCCTATTTGATATTTTAAGTGCCTTTTTTTTTTTTACATTTCATACTGCATTTCATTCTGTTATTTCTAGATTGGATTACATAGGCTATTAATCTCTGTGAGAGGTCACAAATGCAAGTATATTGTACAATAATGTACAATAAATGTACAAAACGCACCAGAAAATAGTTGTTAAAGGCAGTGTCAGTGTTTCAGTTTGACCGCTGAGCTGCAGGAGAACACAGGATACAGCTTTCCCTGTCACGTTTTAATGTCCGCTATCCGATATAGCATCTTCTTTAATTGAAAACAACATCAAGCAGTGTTTTTGTTTCCATAAAATACTGCGGCGTGGTGCTCCTCGTTATCTTATGACCCAGGGCTACTCCGTTTAATCCGGGCAATTATCGCCATGGGATCAGTATGGAGTAAAAAAAAAAAAAATCTTCTTATGAGGCTAATATGTTGCACAGAGACGCCATTCAGCGCCGTTTACCACTTTAATGGGATTTCATAGAAGCTGATTTCATAGAAGCCGCTGATAAAAGAAGCCAAGAAAAGAATCAACAAGTTGTAGCATTCAAAGTCAACAAAGCTTTCTGTAAAGATCTTCCTGTTCTGACCTCAGGGAAACAGCGCTCCTTCGTTTGAATAAAATGGGAGCAATGTTTGGAAAAAAAAAAATAATAATAATAAATCAAGAAATGCTTCACATTCCCCTCTCCTGCCTAAATCAAATCCCCATCTCCCTTTATCTTTATCTCATCTTCCTCCTCTACTTTCACTTGATCAGGCTCAAAAAAAAATGTTTCTATCTTTTCTTTCTGGTTCTTATTTCTCTCTAACTCTCTCTATCATACATCTCTATCATTCTGAGGACACAGAAAATTGCTGCTCCACTTGACTCTTAACACTTCTTACTATTGGTTGCTTGTGATGTTGATGATCTGGGAATTATTTAAGCTCATCGTCCCCCACAAAATCAAATCTATGGACACGACTGGACTGATTTTGATGGAACTTGGAGGGACGGTGCATCTCGTTACTGATTGGTCAAAGCGGTGCCTGTGTCATTCGTGGGGGACGACGTGTTTTCGCTTGTTCTATGTTTGCGTTCACGACTAGTTGCTCTGGTTGAGAGTGCCAACTAAATGCTGAAAATGTGACAAACTGATGGTACTCACCTCTCCAAAACCTCCCTTCCCCAACACCCGGTACTGTCGGAAAGTGTTTTTTGTCACCGGTTGCCTGTTGGACACAGAGAGAAATGTTAGCACTTAATTGTAAGCAATCAATCAAGTCAATTCAATTCAAGACTTTAAGGCTGTAAGTAGGGATGGGACGATATATATCGAAATTCAATATATCGCAATACAAAAATGTGAAATCGTGATATTAGCTCCATTTTATTCTGCTGTAGTAATCCCAAATGAGACGGCTTGCCAATCACAATTTCACAAGCTCTCCATCCAAATTATATTAATAGCATGTATTGAATTGTATCGTGAGATAAGCATATCATCCCATCCTTAGCTGGAAATGCGGTTTGCTGAAAGGCTGTACAATAAAAACAATACAATAAAAAACACCACAACATATATATACAGACAGAGGTGAACAGCTCAACACAGCGGAATAAAAAGTCACTTATCAGAGGATGAAGCTCAAATATTTCACAATTTAACAATGTGAAAACTACAGGTTTGTATTCCTACAAAATGATTGGTGCAGTGAAAAGAAAACGCACTTTTGATTTCTATTAAAGTCATTAGCCTTCAGTAGCATTCTTGTAGGATGTAACTGACTGTTTTTTCTATTCTTGGCATCAAGTCAATCAAGTCATCAGGCCACAGTTTTCTCCCCAGAGAAGATGAAACGTGTTTTGGAATGAATCCCTTCATCCAATTTGAGGGTTCAAATACAAGTTGCGTGTGTGCCGCATGGGATTCTTGTACCACATGATGCTTGTTTGTTTATCTGAACACACACACACACACACACACACACACACACACACACACGCACACGCACACAACCCGCTCTCACCACTGATCAAGACTAGATTCATCTACACAAAACTGAAACTAGTCTAAAGCAACACTTCATCTTACACCCAGTCCACCTCATCACACACACCATAATTTCCAAATATCACATAAACCCCAACAATTATGGGCTAATGGGACGGCTGATCCTGCTGGCTCAGCAGTTCAGAGACCAAACTGTTTATCTATTTATTTTTCTTTATTTATATCACAATGACATGGTGAAATGTGACTGTCAAAACCTTTAATCAACCAGTCAGGACAATAAAGTCCGATGAGTGCGATATTTTGGGTGCTTAAGTTTGTCTGCTGGTGTATCATCACATCCCATTTACAGTAACAAATAAGCTCTTATCCAGATTGTGGGAAACCCTTACCTAACAGCTGGGATAAGTCCTTGTTGTCCTGGATACTGACGCGGGTATAAACCTCGTCATTTTCACAGTGTGCACACCGTCAGATTTGGGAAACAGCTTATCCCGGACGAGACTGACCGGGATATGAACTATTGTTCCGGACGCACGCATGTGACGCGATCGATCGCTGTCCCACAGGGGAAACCAGCGACTCTCATCTGAACTGAAACAAGCTGAGATGGACAGAGAGCTGAACTATTAATTGAAAGGAGTTTTTCACTGTGTGCATTAGGGTCTAAGGCTGGGGGTTGCCGGGTAGGTTAGGCTATGTAAATTAGGTAGATGTTTTTGTCTTGCTAAAATCTGCTCGTCTATCTTGTGTTCTTTGCTATGCTTGTCCTATATCTTTCTGTTCACCACTGATTGTGTTTAATTAGATCTAGCTAGGCTCATTCTCCGTAAAGTCCTCTGAGACATGCTTGGGATAAAGGGCTATAGAAATAAACAAACTTGAACTTGAATCACAGAGGCTGCAATTAATTGCTAAAGAGAGAGAGAGGAGCGTTCAAAATGGATTTCTGAGCAAAGAGTTTTAGAGCTGCAAGTGATCTTTGGTCCATGAATCAAAACCTTTCATCGGACTCAAACTCAGTAAATCCTGCACACTGACATCTATTTATTTTTTTACCAAATTCACACGAAAAAATGTATGACAAGAAAAACTCGTGATGATATGAATCGCAATTGCAATTAGATTTTTTTTGTCCATATCTTTCAGCCCTAGAATCTACAGAAAACGATCGTCAGACAGTCGCCTCGTCCGATTCAGGAAACTTCTTCACGGCACCAGAATGAGCACAAATGACATCACGGATCGATGAATCAGAGGCAGTTATTGATTGAGCAGCGAGTGCAAACAACTGAGTCTTTACATGCTGTACGACACACCCAAAATGAAGGAAGGCTTGGTCCTCTAGTAGCACGAGATCTGCCTCGGTTACCGGGCTTCAGCACAGGCATTGGCCTATATACAGTAGCCTAAATCACACAGCTTCCAATCATCCAATTATTATTATTTATCCTTTAATTAAATAGGAAAAAAACCTTGTTGAGATTAAAACTCTCTCTCCTGGCCAAGACAGGTAGCAGTACAAATGAACATGTTACAGACAACATATAACAAATTACAGGCAACAAAAGTTACAAATCACAATAGTGAATAAAAGAATCAAAATCAGATTCATACTACTACTGTGGTATACTAAAAATACAATTATGATCTGTGCCTCCATAAAGAACCTATGCATCTTTAAGACTTTAATGAGGTTATTTATTCATACTTTTGACACAAAAATCCACAATAAGCATCGAATATTACATCTCAAAACGTAAAATGTGCTGAGGACAATTAATAGGCCACGATGCGTCGTCACAGAGCGTGAGGAAATTCTTTAATATTCTGCATTTCCAATAGTTTTCCATGTGCAACTCTTGTATGTAATTATTTGAAATGAGCAAACACAAGCAGGCGTGAGATTGATCTTAAGGCCGCGACACAGACGGAATTGATAAATACCGACTTCTGCCGTGAAATGAGTGTACGGCCGCATTACGGTCAGATTTGATCGGACGATAGCTTGATGAATGAGGGACTTTGTTTCAAAATATATTATAGTTCAAATCCAACTCATGACCTTTGCTGCATGTCATCCTCCGTCTCAGTCTCTCCGTCTATCTTTCCTATCTGTACAATATCTAATAAAGCAGAAATGTTCATTGATTTTGGATCTACTGTATATATAATGAGTCTCTCAATACCTGGAGTACTTGGACCCACAGACAATACTGGCTCCAGAGTCAGAGTCAGTCTGCTGCCTCTTGCTGCAACAATGAGTCCAAACCGTTTGTCAAAACATCTCCAAAAAGGCCGTTTGTGGCTCCACAGAGGAGTCGAGAGGAAACGTGACTCAGTTCCTCCGTTACGCAACTTTCACTAATCAGGAAATCACAGAACTATTTTTCTCTGCCGCAGCACAGACCGCTGCGGGGTGAAAGGCGGAGCGATCTAGTTCTGGACGGTCGGGTCAGATCGTACACAGTAGAGTTCGGTAGAAGACGATCCGCTGAGGGGAAACGGGGCGGCGGCGCTGCTCTCCGGGCCGCGGAGAGAAACACGTCGGCCGCTCTGCGTATCGTTTTCACAGACTGGATGTTTTGGAGATATTTTGACAAACAGTTTGGACTCATTGTTGCAGCAAGAGGCAGCGGAGCTGTATCAACTGACAGCTGGAGACAATATTGTCTGTGGGTCCAAGAACTACAGGGATGGAAGAGACTAATTAAATATTAAATATAAATAATTAAAAACAATATTTCAATTAGAACTACATTTAAACTAATGACAGAGACATAATACCTTGGAAAACCCCTGCATCAGCCATGAACAACCTGCAGGCAGCTAAACACACACACACACACACACACACACACACACACACACACACACACACACACACACACACAGGTCCGTTATCTTTCATCCACTCATTTTTGAGTTGTCATGTTCACTGATCTACTGTGACGAAACACAACAAGACGACGTCAAGCTGCATGTGAAGAGTGAGCGAGTAAGATGAATGAGTAGCTCTCTCTTTTTTCACTCTCTCTTTCTCTCTCTCTCTCTCGTACTCTCTCTTACTCGGTCACTCTCTGACTTTATCTGAATAATTCTCTCTCTCCTCTCGCTCTGGGTTTTCTTCTGTCTCCTGCGCTCTGTCCATCTCTTGTGTTCTCTGTTTCTAGTTGTTTTTCCTCTCTCTCTCTCTCTCTCTCTCTCTCTCTCTCTCTCTCTCACGGACAGAGTCCTGCTTTGAGGAAGTGTTGTCATGCTTAACAAGGATCTCCAGTGATGAAAGGCAGGAAGACAAAGTTTATTCATCTGAAGAGCGAGCAGTGGTATTTTGGGTAAAAAAAACTGAGCACGTAGCTCTCTCTTTTCTTCCCTCTTTCTTTCTTTCTTTCTTGTTCTTTCTGGCATTCTTTCTCTCTCAGCTCCCTGGTCTTCTTCTGTCATCTTTTAGCTAGCAGTGTTAAACAGATGCTGGGAAAGCGCTGGGCGTGGCTCCTGCTGTTGCTAGGAGACCGTAGAAGCTTTGCAGCTGCATCACAAATCTCCTCGCAGCTACGGCTGGCGCCATCTTGGACAGCTACTACTATATTACTATATTAAGAATAACATTTTAATTATTATTGCTAACTATTATCAATTAAAAATAAAAGATTTATTGAACATTTGTGCTCTTTTTTAATTACAATAAAAGCAATAAGCCACTCACGGTTATGTTTTACAGTGATTTTAGAACTCTTTAGATTTCTATACAGTAGGAGTGAGGACATCACCAGAAGACAGATTATAAGATGTTTTTCACTGGGTAACTTAGTTGAAAGTGCTTTAATGAGTTACTTTAATAAAGACTAACTTAGTAACGTATCTACACGCACCGGACACTTTATTAGGTACACTTATCTAGTGCCGGCTGGTCATCTGTTGCCCATTTATCATAAGGGCCAACAGCTTGTGTGCTGTGAGATGCTCTTCTGCACGCTACTGTTGTAAAAAGCTCTTACTGGAGCGTTTGTGGCCTTTCTGTCAGCTTGAACCAGTCTGCCCGTTCTGCTCTGACCTCTGACCTCTCTCATTAACAAGCTGCTTTCACGCACTGGATTTTCTTTACTGCACCATTCTCTGTAAACTCAGAACCAAGCAGTCAGACCGCAGTCAAAGTCTCTTAGATCTCGCCCATTCTCATGTTTGGTCGAACAAAAAACTAAAGCGCTTCACCCTGTCTGCATGCTTTATATATTGAGTTGCAGCCGCATGATTCGCTGTTTGGAGAAGCAGTGCTATTTGTGTTAATCTGCAGGTGTACCTAATAAAGTGGCCGGTGAGGTACTATTTAGGGCAAAGTACCAAAGTAAAGTAACGAAATAGTTTAAAAAGTTACTTTCCCCCACACTGCTCAGCTGCACCTCGTCCCGAGTGCGTCACCACCCTTCAGCCCGGTGAAGAACGCCCTCTCGGGTTTTATTGCTGTAACACAGAACAGCTTTGGGACGAGCAAACCGTCACGGAGTCGCTCCTCTAACCTGCAGGCTGCCACAACGCCCTGCTCTGAAAATCACTTCCCCCTCCCCTGCGATTCACTGGAACTGTGAATTCTTTGTAGTTGAGCAATTTTCATCTTCACACCTTCAAAGGCCGCTAACGCCGAGCGAGAAACAAGACGTCATCCCGAATGGAAATTTATGGATTGCATCGGTTAAGTACGCCTTCCAACCCCTGGAGGATATGAGAAGACTTGGGAAAGGGAAGAATGAGGCAACTCGCCCGGCAGCATGTTATCACTTGCACTGCGGTGGAGTTTACCAAGGCTAATGCGGCCTCTAAGTGAGTCTAAGTGAGCTTTTAAGTGGTTTGTGCGTGTGTGTGTGTGTGTGTCTAAGAGAGAGAGAGGAGGGACGTTACATATGCTGACGTACATGACAGAGAGAAACCTGAGCAGAGAGAGAGAGAAGCAGAGAGAAAGACAAAGACAGAGGTTAATCGAACATAATGACTCCCTCTGCGTCAGACTGTACCTCTCCAGCCATTTCCACTGCAGGAACCTGTTGTAGTACATGCTGTCGAGGTAGTCTGCGAAGGGCGCCACGCTCAGGTAGTCGTGGATCAATCTGTAAAACACACAAATAAATAAATCAGAATCTCCAAAAGACTCCTGATGGGAAAAAAGAGGAGAGAGGGAGAGAGAGAGAGAGAGAGAGAGAGAGAGAGAGCATTTTAGGGCAAATTTAGCTTCACCTCACTGCCTACTGGTGCAATTTATGCAAGTCATAAGACTTCTTATGACTTCCCCTTTTCATTTTTTTCTTTTTCTATCATTTATTTGTTTGTTTTTGGGCAAGGCGAGTTTATTTATATAACACAATTCGTACACAAAGGCAATTCATAGTGCTTACAACACACACACAAGACATTAGATAAGAAATACAGGATGAGATCAATAAAAAATAAATAAAAAGAGATCATAAAGTGTATAAGAAGAGAGAATAAATAAAGAATTCAAATGCATAAAAAGAGAATAAAGATCAAGTTGCAAGGACGGTTCACGGTGTTTGTTTTGTATAAAATGAAAAATAAAGATGGTACATTGGAAGTCCACTGATGATTGGTACTTTAATGCATGTATTTTGTGCCCCATTAATAAAATAATTTTTTTTTAAAACGTCACGCTCACATAACAAGCAGGAACACGGCTAAAGAGGATGTTACTCAACGCATGACTGTCGTTTCTGGGATGGGTGATGAGCTGGTGAAAATCTCCCTGACAACAACTGAACTACAGGAAATATTATCATCATGTTTTGTTTTTGTTTTTGTTTTCATCTCACATTTATTTTCCTTCTGTTTGTTTTGAGAGGATATCTTTATTTTCTCATCTTGCCTGCACAAATGAGAAATTTTGAATCTCTTCTTTCTGCGTTTATCGTATTTTATCACTTTTATTATCTTTTTTTTTAAAATCAGACCACACCTATGTTTAATCTCTGTGGAAAACAAACTAAACTGTCACAAATTACACAACCACACACTTTCTTAGACTCTCAGGTTCCTCAGGTGTTTATGGAGAACACAGTCAGGGTTACATCCTACAGGCCTCAACCTGCACTGTAATGTATCCCTTGTGTGTGTGTGTGTGCTCTCACTTGGTACAGTCCTTGAAGAGCTCTTTGCAGGCGTCCTGCTGCAGTCTGTCGGCACACTGAGCCATCATGGCCTCCTCCACCTCAGGAACGTGATCCTCTGACTGGACAGGAAAAAAAACAAACATTTAGAGCAGCAAAACACCGTGACTCAACGATCTGAACCGGGTCTGAGGTGATGATTAACCTCAACACTCACAGACAAGCATGTTCAGACGGGAGAAAAAGGCAAAACACACAGAGAGAAATATGAAAAAAAACAGGGTGAGAGAGAGAAATGGGGCGGGAGAGAGGGAAACAGAGATTTACAACGATGAGATGCGCAGATGCGATTTGAGAAAGTTAAGCTAAAGATAAAACAGAGAAAGCCTGGTGGAGCGTTGGGATGACTGGAGGTTTTCCAGCTCAGTTTCTTTTTTAATGTATACTACTATTTTTTCTATGAAGTAGCTCTGTTATGAGCGAAGCATCCTGTTCTTCTGCCTCATCACCATGGAGACGTTCGGACATGACGGACACAAATCTATCCATCAATAACTGTCCATTTTCTAAATCGTATTGTATTTCTTCTTGTAGAACTTCTCTTTTACACAATGGGTAACAAGTATATTGCCATACTGTTTCAGACCGTTACACTTCTTACTATTATTGTACGATATTCGATATTATAGAGTATCACGATATTTTGTGAATATCGCGATATTCCTGCGATATCGATTATCGCATATATTACATTTTGGATATCGCCCAAGCCTAGTCAGCAAAATGATTAAACTGTAGTGAGAGTAGGTGCAAGTACTTTTCCTAAAAACTAACATGAACATTAAGTTAGTGAGAGCGGGATCTTCTCTGTGACGGTTTCCCATGAGCAGTGTTAGCAGAAGTCAGTGAGAGCGGCAGCTACCTTTGGGTTGAAGTATTTCTCCAGGAGCTCCTGGCCACACTCCTTCCTCTTCTCATCTGGAGTCACTTCATATTCCGCCTGGAGGGGAGAAACAAATAAATCAGTCGAAGACGACAACATCCCACAGACCCACCCAGGGCTCCATAAGGAGGATTTCCCGATGGCCCAGGGCCAGAAAGACACTGACTTGGGTCAGTTGATTGGTCAGTCAGTGACCAAATTGGGCCAGTTTCCCTCCAAAATCATTCAACCAATAAGCCCTTATTGGTTAATTTTTTGTTTAATTTGGTTCATTTTGACCCAAATTTGAACCGGGTGTGCCAAATTTGGCAGATTGAGAGTCACTTTTGGATGCAGGTTTATTAAAATATACCAGACATTTATGATCTATCTATCCATTTATGTACATCTGGGCATTCATTCATTCATTCAGTCATTCATCCATTCATATGTGAAGTACATTCAACCAGCCACATTTCTACCACCCACCGTCCATCTATCCATTCAAGTACAGTCGCAAAATTTCTCCAAAATAGTGTTTTGAAATGAAGTAGCACTAGAAAGCACCTGTGTTTAAGAGACTGTAGTCAAGACCTACAGGTTATATTTGTCTGTATTTATCATGCATAGATGTGTCCCTCACACTTAAGCAGTGAATTTAGATAACTCAATTTAAGACATTTCAAGATGTTTTGGGCCCATAAGACACGCTGTATCCATCGATTCCCTCCTGCATCCATCTTCCCCTCCACACCTCCATTCATGTCCGTCCATCCAGTCCGGCTGAATGACTTGCAGTAAGCCGAGCCTGACTGGAAAACTCCAAAGTGCTTCCTCCCTTCTCGCAGCGAGGGCCTGTAAACTAATGCTAAGTGACAGCGGAGACAGTTCAAATCTCATTTTTTCTCTCTCTCTCTCCCTCTTTCTCTCGCGGCGCTCTCACAGAAGAGACGGGAAGCAGACGTGAGGCAGAAGAGAACATAATTGCTTCTTATGCGAGTCGTATCCGCTGGACGACTAAAAGCTGTAAAACAGTCTGTCTGGGCTGGGCAGCCTGACTGGAGCCAGACAGAAACCATTCCCTAAGTGATGGACGCGCTCTTCATTAAGCACTCCACCCCTATTCATAAAATGCGGCTACACGGCAACACGGTACAATAATTGATTCATTCACTTATTGGTTGACTGATTATCGAGCAAAGAAGCATATCATCCATTCACATGCATCTCTGAGATAAAACTGAATGGTCACAAGTAAACCAACATTGCCGTAACGACTAGCTACGTAACGTTTGTGCAAAACCGGGCAGTGACAGGCCACTGAGCAATTTTACACTGATTAGCCATTTAAAAGACATCTAAATGGTTATAGACATCAAGGCTAAAATGAGGCTCCATAGGGTTTAAAAGTGAAAGTTTAGTAAACGTCTCAGATTACGTCTTCTGGGGTAAACGATGAAAATAAAGCTTTATCTAGTACTTTTCTGCTGCATATTTTTGATATTTACCGCTGTTTACTCATTGTTTAAATATGTAAAAATGTATTTATTGCTTGGTCTAAAATTGGACTATAGGCTACGTAGCCAGGAAAGTGCCTTAGCCGACCAGATGCTAGGTTAGCTAGCTA